>NC_083775.1:14721761-14949261 GCF_963514075.1 Conger conger | reverse complement strand
ACCTGTTCACTCCTATGTTTCATTCCACAATTTTCCAGCAAAATCGTTTTACCCGTTGATGGACTCGAAGGCCCGGGCGCTAGAGTTCAGACATGCATATTCATACCATTGCAAGCATGATGGATAATTATTTATGGATAATGCTTATTTATGATTTATCATTTGCATATGTAGAGAAAAGTGTACTGTTTTATATGCAAATTTGTATGTAGGGTATAATTGGTTAGGTGTGATTGTTTTGTTGTGTGTGCTAATTTGTATGATTTACATATGTAAATGAGATAAATGTTTCGTTTTATGTGCAAGATAGTGTGACGCATGTAGGTGTAATTGTTTCGTTTCTTGCGCTGTGATATATGTTCGTCGTTTGTGTGGATTGGATTATTTGTCTGTTTGGATTATGTTTAGGTTCATGGTGCACAACATGGTGTCCATATGCAGTTGAGACAATTGTTATGCAAATTATTGTGATATACTTATGTAGAGGTCATTATTCCTGTGATGGATACTTGCAGTTTGTTGAGCATCGTGTGCACATTAATATACTATACATACATGAGACGAGAATCTCTTTGACAAGAGAGCCCTATTCCTATTTAATATGTCTGTACATATGCAGGGATAACAACTAAATACAGAATTGTATGAATTTGAGCTGGCTGTTTGGGAAAATTGCTAGGCTTGATGTTGGTATTATTGTGAGAGTTTTACTGTGCATCCAGGGATCATTGCTAGGCGAAACACGTACGGTATAAAGGTTATTGTTTGCTTATATCTGCTTTTTCTTGATGTGCATATTATTGTGATTTTCAGTGTGTCTCCAAGGATGATTGTTATGCATAAATACGCTCTAAAGGTTATAGCTTGCTTAGGCTATATTTTACCATCGTTCTTGCAGCTAGGTGTTTACCTCTGCCTTTCTGGCTGTCTGTGCCTGTGTGCTCTTGTTCCTGTGGCCTTATTAGTCCCACATCGATGGTCGTCATGGCCTTCCGCAGTAAGGGATTGTGGGAGAAAGTGTTGCCTTATGGGTAAATGAGTTTTTTTGTTTTTTGGTCCACAGTGGGGCAGGAGATCGAGGACCAGGACGCCGCTCAGCTCAACAGCTCGGGGGTGTCCATCCTGGTGCTGTCCCCCACCCCGCAGAGCACCACCGGACAGTCCCCTACCGTGGAGACCGCGGAGGCCCTTACCCCGTCTGCGCAGCCGACCGTGAAAACTGGAGAGGCTCTCACCCCGTCTGCGCAGCCGACCGTGGAAACTGGAGAGGCTCTCGCCCCGTCTGCGCAGCCGACCGTGAAAACTGGAGAGGCTCTCACCCCGTCTGCGCAGCCGACCGTGGAAACTGGAGAGGCTCTCACCCCATCTGCGCAGCCGACCATGAAAACTGGAGAGGCTCTCACCCCGTCTGCGCAGCCGACCGTGGAAACCATAAAAAGCCTCACCCCGTCTGCGCAGCTGACCGTGGAAACCGCGGAGGCCCTGACGCCGTCTGCGCAGAGCGCTGGCTCGTCCGCCGCGGCTGCGCTAAGCTCCGCGTCCCCGGCTTTGCCCGCACACATGGCTGCGTTCTCCCCCTCTCTGCAGGGCACGAACACCCGGCCCCGAAACACTGCAGCAGGCAAGGGCGCTACTGACTGAGCGTACGCTGTGTACCAGCCCACACATTAACGCCGCTAGCACGCTGCGCTCCGATTACCACACGCTAACACAACCAGCACGCTACGTCGCGATAACAATACACTGGTACCATCAGCAAGCTACGCTGTGATAGCAATACAGTGATACCGTTAGCATGCTATGCTCCGATAATGACACACGCATACTCTTAGCACACTACTCTGATAATTACATGCAAATACCATTAGCACGCTATGTCCTGATAATGGCAAATTGATACTGTTAGCACACTATGCTGGGATAATTACACACTCATTGCACTTCGATGTGAAAAGGACGCACTGATACCATTAGCACGCCATGTCCTGATAATGATGCATTCATAATATTAGCACACTACGCTGTGATATTGACACTGTTGGCACACTGTGTGCTTATAATGACACATTAAAACTGTCCACACACTATGCATTCGTGGAAGTTTAATACACATTAACTACCTATCCACAATCTCTTCTCAAAGCCTACTAACGACCATACAAAATAAGTCTCAATTTATTTTTAAGCATTTTTAGCTGCCAACCATTTAGTCTAGAAAATGCAGTCGATAACAGCGCTTCTACAACGTGATGATAAAAAAAGTGAAACCTGAATGATTACGATCAACTAGGTAGTCTGGTTAGTTACTCTGACTAGTTTGTCTAGTTTTCATGGTTATGGATCATCAACAGGACAGAAAAGACATCAGGGAGTGATACCCTCAGGAGTTGGGCCATTGGCCCACTCTGTAACTGCATAATGACAGCACTCGGGTTCTGTTTGGTTTATTTTCGCAAAAATACCCCGGCTGGCCTTTAAATGTAACGACTGAATGCAATTCGCTGAAATTATTATTAATTAAAATAGTAAAATAGCAGCTGTCTCCGATGGCTCCCTGTTCATAACAATGGCAGATGCTGGTTTGTTTCCCCCCCCCGGAAGGCTTTCCCTGCATGACTATGACGCGTGGCCCTCTGGATCTATGCCAAAATCTCTACTGGTAACAGAGTTCTAGACCGCAGAGTGAGAATGTGACGGGGCGTGAGGAAGATGGGTCAGAAGGAGGGGAAGGCCATGAGGCCATTCCTGTCAGACAGAGCTTATCACCATAATCCATTTTCCTGTTTGTCAGGAAACACCGTGACCCCCTTCCTCCTCTCACACACACACACACACACACACACACACACACACATGCCCAGACACACACACACACACACACATGCCCAGACACACACACACACACACACATGCCCAGACACACACACACACACACACACACACACACACACATGCCCAGACACACACACACACACATGCCCAGACACACACACACACACACACACACAAACACACACGCGCATGAACACACACACACACACACAGACACTCAAATGACCTGGAAGTTGAAACAAAGGGAGACCAGCAATCCCCTCTGGAGCTCAGTCCAAGGATTCAGACAAAAGCCCAGAATGTTCAGAAACATCATATCCTCTATCCTTCAGCTGCTGTTGTTCCATCTGTCACCTGAAACCCAAACTCCTGTCCTGTCCTGCTGTCCTGCTGTCCTGCTGTCCTGATGCTGCAGAAAAGCCTTCCTCCCCCCCCCCCCCCCCCCCCCCCCGGTCACACAGGCTTCAAACTGTGCGGAGGCCATAAAGTCCACAGGAGCCATAATTGGTTTGCTCTTGCAGCAGTTACTTGTCCGTCCCCTCTTGTAATATTATTTTGCTGGATGTACTTGTTAAACTGACAGAAATAAAGGGATAGAATTACAACAGACTGCCGCCTTGCATTGTTTTGCCGACTCGGATAACGGTCGTGGCAATAAACGGGATTGTTTTGCCTGTGCAATTTTGCTAAAATGGGCCAGTTCTCTCGCTGTAGCTCACTGCTCTTGTCCTAGCACATTAAAGCTTTAAAATTCCCCAGTACTGATGACGGATCAGGCCTGTACACAAATCGTTTTGGTTTGCAGAGGGTGAGCTGGCCCTAGATCTAGGGCTTTTGGAACGGAAGCATCGTGAATGGTTCTGCCACCTTCTTCTCGTCCCATTTGGCATTTTCCTGGCGCTTGTGAAATATAGGGCGGAAAGAGTGACGGACAGCCGCCCGAGCCAATCGAATGGCGGCGCCCGTGGCGAGGCCCAGCCCCTTTGGCGGAGGGAGAGGCGGTGGGTTGGTGCGATTCTCCAGGGTGCTGTGCGAGCTGGCACTGCCGTTCTGAGAGGCAATAAAGCAGATGATTTCATTCAGATGATAACTGATAGGGGACTGGGGAACGGTTTGGCTGCTCTGAAATTGGATCACGTTGAAGTGAGCAGAGCTATTGATTTACTGGAAATGGTGTTTACCCATCAGCGGAGACCCCCTGTGAATCTACACACATGCACGTGCACACACACACACACACGTGTCCTGCACGCACACTTTCACACAGCTGCAGACAGAGGCAAAGGCAGAAAAATAAGTAATCCTGGGGTGAACAAAGACGGGAACGATAGTAGCCGCACTTCATGATCTTATTCTGTATCAGGGGGAGGTGGAATTCAGTAAATGCTAATTAAAATGCTAGCGCAAACTGCAATTCTAAAAGTTAACAGCATTTTGAATTTACAGCCCATAGAATTTATGGGAGCTGTAAATGATAATGTCTGGTTGGCAGTTCACTGCCCGCCTCCCCGCTTTTTCGAACAAAAATCAGGACCAGTCAACTGTTAACTACAAAGATGACATTTTATTCAACATTTTTCTGATGTTGTTACAGAAACAGATTTTTTTTTCCTATTAGGGGAAACAAGCTATACATTGGCATGCTGCGTCACAGTTGTGAACCAACACCACCCCTGTCAGCTGACCCAAATGGGACAGTCCAGAGGCAAGAATAGTGAGGAGTGGGAGGACAAGGACCTGACCATCCTGGGAACGAGGTGAGTTGTAATGGGTGGTTCAGAAAAATACAACATGACAAATGATGTGCAAATCTTGCCTTTCAATTTGTATAAATATGGTGGTAACAACTATGCAAGTTTTTTTTTTTTCTGCTCAAGACCTCTATTCAGTGATATTTTAGTCCACAGACATGAATATTCGGGCCATTTTAAATTCCTCTAGGTCCCAGATTCATCTAGGGCCCTCTGATAATAGAAGTTCCCAGGCATTAAGAACAGACATCACCGATGCACACTGATGAAGGTCTTAATTTGTCACACGACTGCGTGAAATACTGATTTTTATATAATACAAACAATTAGCATTTGATCAAAATCATAGAAGGTGGGGAAGGCAGGGTCGAGGTTGGGCGTGATCCGTGGACACGTTCATGTGTAGTTCTACTTGTTGACAGACGGGTATAACTCAAGTACAAGTCTGGACGTGCATGCGCGGACACAAGTTCACCTGCCACTCTGGGTGGGTCCACTACTGCTATAAAAGACAAAAGTACTGCACAAGTTTAATGCAAGCTGACGCACTGGATCAATGACATTTTTTTACCCTAAATGTTGGAAAAACAACAATCAGTCTCTGGTGGCCGGTGTGGATGAGAAGGGCCAGGCGATAGTCAGGTCTGCCTGACACAGCTAACCAAGAGTGCAGGGATCAGTTACGGACCCACACTCATAAAGTATCCCAGAGTAAAGGTGCTGATCCAGGTTCAGGGGTCCCCTGTCTGATTCCTAAGCTTATCCATTGTGTGCTAAAAAGCTAAACAGATCCAAGATCAGTGCTTTATAGACACTCAGTCAGCACTTTATTAGGTATGTATTAGACTTATTTTCAGACTTATTAAGTTGCTGCTGCAGCCTTTCCACTTGCAGGTTTGATACGTTGTGTTCTCAGAGATGCCCTTTGCATATGTTGTAATGCGCGGTTATTTGCGTCACCCTCCTGTCAGCTTCGACCAGTCTGGCCCTTCTCCTCTGACGTCTTGTTAACAACGCGTTTCTGCCTGCAGAACTGCTGCTCACTGAATGTGTTTTATTTTACGCACCATTCTCCGCAAACCCTAGACATTTAGTTGCTGCCAGATGATTGGCTGATTCAATATTACATATTAACAAGCTGGTGTACAGGTCAACCTAATAAAGTGATCAGTGAGTGTATATGGGCCCAGACTAGATCAGCAAACTCACTGGTGAAGGTTTAGATATGGTTTAAGTTTAACAGATGCCATGCAGTAATGATGTTGTTAGTCTTATGAGCAGTTAGCGAACTAGGTTCACAGTCTTTTCCATGGTGCTGTAGGCCTTGTCAGTAGGTAGCTAACTAGTTTGATCGTCAATAGGCCTACTATGGTGCTTGCCTTATTGGCAGCTAGCTAATTAGCTTGACAGTCAGTAGCAGTATGCTGCTGCAGACCTTACAGTGAGCTGCCTAGCTGTCAAAAATACAGATTGTTGATAATATATTGCTGTAGGCCACATTGGTAGTTAGCTTATTAGTTTGACAGTCAGTATTATGGTGCTTGTAAGTCTTATGAGTAGGCTTGAAAGATGTCCTGTGTCTGAAGCATTGGTTATCTTCCAATGTGCCAACCGCAATTTTTAAAAAACGCACCCAAAAAAGCAGTTTGTGTTGCTGAAATGGTTTTCGTGTTATATTTTTTTATATTGTTGCTTTTCGTTACATTGGAAAAAAGCCCTGTTTAAGACGGCACAGAAACAAGAACAAGCACGATTGTGTGCACTTTTGTGAAAAACAAAGGCACGCTTCCCCACTCATCTAATTAAGGAAACATCCTGACTAACCCGTCTGCATTTGAGGCCTACTCAAGGGAACCCATCCTGATACAGACCTGGATCTGATCTCGTGGTTTGAATTTGCATTTGCAGTACTGACGGGGCAATGGAGCTACTGACCAGGGATTGGTCACTGTTTTTCACATCAGCACAGACACAGTCAGACACATAAAGTGCAAATAAAGACCTCACAACTACCCAATAATCAATATGTAACAAACACCTTATGAAAGTCTACTGATGTGCCTGTCAGTGTAGGACATTAACTGGAGATATTATAGTCACCGTACAGTACCTGGGTCACCTGGCTCAAATGTACAAAACAAAATGGGGGATAAAAAATGAACCTTAGTTTCATATCTTTCTGAAGTATATACTGTATCAATATTTCCATGGCTCCATAAATCTAAATAAAAACATGACTATAATTATTTCTGCAAATTTACAGAATTTTAAATATTTTATATATAGATATATATAAAAAAAAGACAACTCCTCAAAACCAAACAACAACAAAAAAAGCAACCAAACATTTTATAAACAGCAATCCAGTCACACATCAAATGAAAAAAAAGACAAAACTGTACTTCATATTAGCAAGAGTAGTGTACTTTTGATTCGGACGAGTTTTTTTTAATCTAATGTAAAAAATTATTACAAAAACAAAATTCACAAGGACTGCATCTGAACTAGATCTGAAATGGCTCTCTACTGAAAGTGTGTTGGGAGAAGCGCAGGGATTCTAATGGCACGAAGAGAATCGAGATTATCGTCTTGTTTGGGGCACAATGGTGCGGACAGTCTCCCTCACACGGACGTTTGGTTGCCGGGAGGACGTTGTCTCTCACAGAAGCTGGGTCTCGATTACAGTGATGTCCCCTCACTGCTCCCTCATCGCGCTCCAGTTTAAGACTGCGCGCGCGTCCGTACGTTGTCTTTCACAACCTCTCCGAGCGCCGTGACCGCGGGCGGCTGGGAAAAAAAACGAGCGTTCTGCGTTTCCGTGGCGATGGTCAGCGCCCTTCACTGAACCGTTACTGAAGCCACTGTTCGTTTCAACGAAACAAAAACGAGATAGCCATTCTGCCACCCATTGATAAAGAGGAGGAACTGCCATCAGAGCAGTCAAAGAAAATGAATTTAAACCCCTCACACAGTGTTTACAGCGCTGTAATATGAACACTGCACTTTATGCACGGAAGGACAGTGGTGGGCGGGGCAAAAAAGGGAACCGACCTTGATTCGCTAATGATCCCAAACCAGTTTCTGTGACTGGCTCACTGCATGATTGACAGGCTTGCTCTTTTAAATAAAGATGACTCATTCCTTTCATCTTGATCATTGTCTAATGTTGTGGCTCTGCCTTCATGTATTTCTTCAAAGATCAGTTCAGCCTTCCCCAAAAAACCTAAGTTTTAAGACGAAAACGATTATCCAATGTCATTGTTACAAATGGAGAGGTTGAAGATTGAATATGTCTTTGTTAAAATGAGTGAGGTTAATCTGTAGTGGATAAAAGCCAGTCCACCACACAGGCACCATCAGGATGGGTGGTACTGACTGAAACGGATAAACTTGGCAATGTTGAAAAACATGCCTCACACCAGTTTCCACTGTAAAATGGCCAGGAGACGGCCGTCTGTCCTAAATTCACAGTTCACCGACACCCTTTTGGTTTTGGCTCCAGTCCCGCCCCCTCTCCACCACCCCAGACTGTAAGGCTGTCACGGCTTTTTTGTGGTCTGACCCTGAAAGCAGTCCTCAGTCACCCCCCCCCCCCACAAACCAACTACTGTAAGTCATGGTCAGTGCTCACACAGGCCTTGTCATTTCTTTCTTTTTTTGGTTGCTTGACCACAACTGATAGAAACTGGTTTCAGCAATCCTGTTTCTGATTCTGTTCCCACCCCTTACAGTACTTGGTCTCCTGATGGCCAGACCACAGAAAACACCTGCGCAGCTCACAGTCAACAGCTGCCGCACTATCCCTGGAACAGGAAGTGGAGAGCTGAGGCCAACAACCCCCCACCTTCATAGTTTGTGGGTCACACCTGCCAGAAACTTGTGCGGACTGGACATCCGATCTGGGGTGAGGCGATTCAGGTGGGGTTCAGTGCTGGTTCAGGTGCGGGGCAGGTGTGTCTACCTGTAATATTCTCCTTTGGGAGGTTAAACATTCCCCTTGGCTCAGAGGTTAGACGTCAGTGTGACTCAGGTAGGTGTGATTTCAAATTAGACTCCTGCTGCACAGTGGCCCTTTTGCACCAGAATTTTTTCTCCATCTAAAAGAAAATTAAAAGACTTTGGATAGTAATTCCCTACTGTTAAAGCTGTTCTATATTATCACTATGGGCTCCTTCAGAAATAAGTACCAGTCAGGACCACAAAAGTTTATCTTCCACAGCATCTGTTTGTGATGTGGTAAACTGAAACTCATTTGGAGATTATTACTGCTTTTATATACCACTTTTATAACGGTTTTAGAACAATAAAAAGTGAATGTATTTATCAGCTTTCTGAACTCTAAAATGCTGCTCTTGTCTAAAACATCTTCCAGACGTTTTAAAAAGGAGAAAATTAAATGCAAATCTTGCCTGCAGTGAGTTACTAAACTTTTCAGCGCACCTTAGCTTTTACCCTGTTCTTTCAGCCCTGCCCTCTTCCCACCCGAGTCCCGAGTCCCAAAACCCAAATTACCAGTCACAAACCCTGAGTCCCGATTCCCAAGTCCCGTGTTTTCCGTTTCTCACGTCCCAGCCTTGTCCCAGTCTCACACCGCAGTGTGAACGTCAACCGTCATTTCCTTTGCCTCTCCGTACACGGCACTTTGGGGGACCCTGTTGGTACCCAGAAAAAAAAACTTCCCCCTATCTGAAGACCTTTGAACAACCCCATCGGATACAGGCACCTCTTCTCCTCTTCTCCTCTTCTCCTCTCCGCCCCTTCACCAAAGCTGTCTCCCTGTGTAGGTGGGGGGTGCAGACGGGACCTGTGAGGGGTCAGACAGACAGACAGACAGACAGACAGACAGACAGGCAGACAGGCAGACAGACAGACAGACAGACAGACAGACAGACAGACAGACAGACAGACAGACAGGCAGACAGACAGACAGACAGACAGTTATTCTTCTGGTTTGACCTGCTCACACCCTAGTCAGAGTGCACAGGTTAAACTTAGTTCCACTCCATGCTAACACAACCACAGTTGGTGTGAGGGGGAGAGTTAAAATGCAAATGCATTTCACAAACAGCCATCAACAACCTTGCTCCCCTCCCTGCCCCAATGAAAGGTCCTGCACCATCCCCGCCCTTCACATTTTTCGGTTCTGGGAGCCCCCCCATACCCAGACACATCAAATACCCTTTCCTGCCTGAGTATGTAAATGAACTGCTGTTAGCCCCATCCAAGCCCCCACTCCGCTGTCTCACCTGCCACTCAAATGCATTCATTTATAAATGAGATTGAGAGCACCTTTGCAAATGCATATGTGGCTGATGTATTTTGGCCTGCGATCTGTTTGATATGCATACACATGCACATGACAGGCACACACAGACACGCACGCACAGACACACACGCACACACACACTCGCACACACACACTCACACACACGCACACGCACACACGCACACACACACTCACACACGCACACACACACTCACACACACACACACACACACACGCACGCACGCACGCACGCACGCACGCACACACACACTCACACACACACTCACACACACACACACACGCACGCACGCACGCACACACTCACACACACACACACACACGCACCGTTCATGACTGCTGCTAAACCGGCCTGATCACCTAATGTGACCAGTGACCAGCCGCTCTGACTAAGATGTGCGTGTGTGTTTGCGTGTTTGCGTGTTTGCGTGTGCGTGTGCATGTGAGCGTGAGCGGGTGTGCGTGCACATGCGTATGTGGGTATCTGCAGTGGAAATCCATGCTTTTTTCATGCTCCAGAGGCTAACCGTAAGGCCGCTAATGGACTTGGACATGCGTTCCCTGAGCATTGGGGCAGCGTTAGAGGAGCGTTTGTATCTCCCTGCTCTGTGGGGGTTATATATAGTGGCTGTGATTGGAGGGCAGCCACCGGTGAAAGCCACAGCCCTATTCATCCTGCAGAAACACAGGGGCCAGACAGCCCTGCAGACAGCTAGCATCACTCAGGAGAGGGACTGCAGGACTGAGCTATTACTCACACGGACACAGCTTTTACACACACACACACACACACTCACACAGACACAGCTTTTACACACACACACACACACACACACACACACTCACACAGACACAGCTTTTACACACACACACACACACACACACTCACACAGACACAGCTTTTACACACACACACACACACACACACTCCCACAGACACAGCTTTTACACACACACACCCACACACACACACACTCTCTAACTCATGCTCTCACACACACACACCTTTCCTGTTCATTCCTGTGATTGAGTGTGTATACTCTGGAGTCACAGTTCACTCCTGTGTTAGTGTGCATACTCTGGAGTCACCGTTCACTCCTGTGTTAGTGTGCATACTCTGGAGTCACAGTTCACTCCTGTGTTAGTGTGCATACTCTGGAGTCACAGTTCACTCCTGTGTTAGTGTGCATACTCTGGAGTCACAGTTCACTCCTATGTTAGTGTGCATACTCTGGAGTCACCGTTCACTCCTGTGTTAGTGTGCATACTCTGGAGTCACCGTTCACTCCTGTGTTAGTGTGCATACTCTGGAGTCACCGTTCACTCCTGTGTTAGTGTGCATACTCTGGAGTCACAGTTCACTCCTGTGTTAGTGTGCATACTCTGGAGTCACAGTTCACTCCTGTGTTAGTGTGCATACTCTGGAGTCACAGTTCACTCCTGTGTTAGTGTGCATACTCTGGAGTCACAGTTCACTCCTGTGTTAGTGTGCATACTCTGGAGTCACAGTTCACTCCTGTGTTAGTGTGCATACTCTGGAGTCACCGTTCACTCCTGTGTTAGTGTGCATACTCTGGAGTCACAGTTCACTCCTGTGTTAGTGTGCATACTCTGGAGTCACCGTTCACTCCTGTGTTAGTGTGCATACTCTGGAGTCACAGTTCACTCCTGTGTTAGTGTGCATACTCTGGTTATTCTTGGTGCAGAGGCAGTAGGACTCACCGCTCCCCCGTTCAGTATCATGGTCATCTCGGTGGGCTGGTACACGTTGCTCCTGAAGGGGGCGCTGGGCCTGGGTCCCGTCCCGCTGCTCCCGTTCCCCCCCGCACGCAACCCTGCGGAGACAGAGCGCCGCGGTCACCAAGGCGACCCGGAGGCTCTCTCAGCCTGCGCGTGTTCCGAACGCACGCACACGCATGCAGACATGCACACATGCCGGAGTAGTCTGAACATTCGGTAGCTTCCAGGACAGAAAGAAGGAATTTAGTTTTTTTATTAATTTAGGGTTTTGGGCTCGGACGTCCGGGGAAGGGATCACACCTGGCCTTTAGGACGAGGCTGTTGACCCCTCCGTGGACCTCACGGAGCAGGAGCAGGAAGAGGAAGAGGAAGAGGAAGGTTGGGACGAAGAGGAGCGGTACCAGAAACTGCTGACAGGAAGGGGTTCGGATTGAGAATGGAGGGAGTCTGGGTGAGTAGAGACAGTGCTTTAGGGAAAGCTCCTCTCCCGAATCTTCTTTCAAAAGAAGAAACAGACCCAACATGACTCACACCGCATGACACAAAATGGCCGCCTGCTTCCCGTACCTGCGCTGTGCTCGTCGAAGGCGTAGCTCTGGTTCTCCACGAACTGCCGGTGCGAGAGGGGGACGTCCTCGTCGAAGCTGGTCTCCCGCATGCGGGACGGGGCTTGGGAGGTGTCGAAGTAGTCGGGGGCGGAGGGCTGGGGGGCGGGCCGCAGGAGGAGGTGCGCCTCCGGGAAGGCGTGGAGCAGCAGCAGCACCCAGCCCTGCGACACCAGCGCCACGGCCAGCGCCGGCTCGTCCCAGGCGGGGGAGCGGCCCAGCGCTTCGTTGCCGTAGAGATAGAAGCCCAGCCAGGCCACCCAGAGCAGGACGGAGGCCAGGCAGGCCAGGAGCAGCCACGCCGCGCTGCAGCGCCACCTCCGCTCCTTCCCGCACAGCGAGGCGGCCGCCGTGCCCAGCGCGGCCAGCAGCAGCGCCACCACGTAGGTGCAGGCCAGCGCGAAGTCCAGCGGCTGGAACTGGCAGGCGGGCTGGCCCAGCCGCAGCACGGTCAGCAGGAGCCACTCGGCCGCCACGATGCCCTGCACCAGGGTCAGCCCGGTCGCCGCGGCGACCAGCACGCACCCCCCCGGGCTGCGGCCCCCCCGCGCCAGCCGGCGCAGCCGCCAGCCCTGCGCCAGCAGGCAGGAGAAGCACAGCGCGAACAGCGCCCCCCACAGGGCGCGCCGCACGATGCACAGACGCTCGTCGCTCTCCACCAGGAAGGCGAAGCTGAGGCCGAACAGCCCCGTGGCCCCCGTCAGCAGCAGGAGCAGGGGCCCCACGCCGCTGCGCTTCTCCGCCTCGGACACGGAGCGCAGCCGCCCCAGGAGCACCAGCCCCAGGAGCAGGGCCGCCAGGGCGCCCCCCGCCGCGCCCGCCTCCACCACCACCCCCCACACCGCCTCCAGGTCGCACAGCTTGGTGTAGGGCCTCCGCAGCCCCAGGACCCCGCAGCCCAGGGGCACCGCCGCCTCCTCGTCCTCCCACGAGGAGCCGCCCGCCGCCAGGGACAGGGAGAGCAGCAGGAGAACGGGGAACCCGGCCATCACTGACTGGAGAGGGGAGAGGAGGGAGGGAAGGCAAGTTCAGCTTTATTTGCGTAGAGCTTTTTACATAACATGGTCTCAATAAAAGAGCAGCTAATACCAGACCTGGACCCCTAAATTAGCAAGCGTGTGAGGTAAAAAAAAGAAAAACCTCTTGAGTAGAATGAAAACCTCCCCAACGGGAAGAAGTCTCAGGAGGAACCCCGAGAGAAGAGAGAGACAGAATGAGAGTGGGAAGGGTGAGAGAGAAGGGGAGAGAGATGGGGAGAGGCAGACAGACAGACACAGGGAGGTTTAGTTCTCAAGTGAAACAATGCACTGCTTTACATGGTATGACTCAGTCAGTCACATCACACTGAGCCCAATGATCAGCTGGTATAGTGTGTGTCTGCATCTGTGTGTGTCTGCGTCTGTGTGTGTGTGTGTGTGTGTGTGTCTGCGTCTGTGTGTGTCTGCGTCTGTGTGTGTGTGTGTGTGTGTGTGTGTCTGCGTCTGTGTGTGTGTGTGTGTGTGTGTGCTTATGTGTCTGTGTGTGCATGTGTGTGAGCGCGCTTGCATGCATGTGTGTATGCTTGTGTTTGCGCGTGAGCTTGTGTGTGTGTGTGTACGTGTCTGCATGTGTGTGCGCACCTGCATGTATGTGTGTATGCTTGTGTTTGCGTGTGAGCTCGTGTGTGTGTGTACGTGTCTGCGTGTGCATGTGTGTGCGCACCTGCATGTATGTGTGTATGCTTGTGTTTGCGTGTGAGCTTGTGTGTGTGTGTGCGTACGTGTCTGCATGTGTGTGCGCACCTGCATGTACGTGTGTATGCTTGTGTTTGCGCGTGAGCTTGTGTGTGTGTGTGTGTGTGTACGTGTACGTGTCTGCGTGTGTGTGCACACCTGCATGTACGTGCGTATGCTTGTGTTTGCGCGTGAGCTCGTGTGTGTGTGTGTACGTGTCTGCGTGTGCATGTGTGTGCGCGCATGTGCGTCACTGATATCCTGCATGACTAACAGCAGGAACTCTTGACTCTCGCCCTCCGTCCTCCGTCCTGTGTGAAGTGGCTTTCCGTCGTTTCCCCCGGTTTCACACGCGACGAGGCCACCGTGCGTCACGCAGTGGAGAAGCTTCCGGTCTAGAGAACAAAAGCAAAACCCTCGCCGAGAAACGCAAGAAACGCAAAACCCTCGCCGAGAAACGCAAGAAACGCAAAACCCTCGCCCAGAAACGCAAAACCCTCGCCCAGAAACGCAAGAAACGCAAAACCCTCGCCCAGAAACGCAAAACCCTCGCCCAGAAACGCAAAACCCTCGCCCAGAAACGCAAAACCCTCGCCCAGAAACGCAAAACCCTCGCCCAGAAACGCAAGAAACGCAAAACCCTCGCCCAGAAACGCAAAACCCTCGCCCAGAAACGCAAAACCCTCGCCCAGAAACGCAAAACCCTCGCCCAGAAACGCGAGGGAGCCGCAGCCACAGCTCCGCGCGCGAAGCCATTTCATTTCCTCCCGCAAGTAAAACATCCAGTCTGGGCTTTATTGAATCAGCGCGGCCGTTTCCATCTTGTGCCGCGCAGCCGCCTCTGCTGAGCGGAGGCTGTGGAAGGAGTCCGTAGAGGAGACCGTAAGTAAGCGGAGAGGGAGAACGAGCGCGGTCTCGTACTGTACGTAAACACGTTAACATCGCCAGCGCAGTCTCTCTCTGCCTCTTCAAATACATCAGTCCCTACGCCGTGACGGCCATTTCACAACGCAACTGCCTACACATACGCTCGAAATGTATGATATTATACTCATTCGCCAACACTATTTTTAGTACGCTGTACTATATAACACTGACAATCCCTTGAATCTTTTATAATATTGTTCGGGAAACTAGAACGTTTAGCAGCCTTTCTGCTATTTTGGCGGCCGAATGCTAAATCACTGCCTGTGAATGTGAAGGAGAATAAGTGCATATTGAAATTGACAGGATCCGATTGGCGATTTTTCACCATTCAGAGAGCAGCGCTGGGTTGGGTGTTTCTTTGGGGGGAAGGGGGGGGAAGGGGGGTTTGGCAGAGCGCAGTAAGAGGAAGGGGGTGGGGGGGGCTCATCGTAATCCTGCAGTCCTCTCCTCTTCTCCCACAATCTCGGTCTCCCTCTCGCCTCCCGGCTGCCGTTAGTGGGGCGTGAGCCAGCGAAGGCGTCACTCACACCGAGCCCTGACCGTGCTGCTCGGCATGCTGGTCCTGCCGCCGGCGGTCTGGCGCCGCCCTCCGCAGGGCGTACAACGGGGCCTCCCTCCCTCTCTCCCTCCCTCCCCACGGCCTGCCTCTCTCAATAAAGCTGAAGACCCGGATCCCGAAACCGTGAAGACTTAGCAACAAGAACAGTCCCGCCCCCCACAATACACCGCTCAGCCACCCCCACTAAGTCACTGCAGGCTTAAGCACTCTCCAGATTTCACTAAAGGTTAATTCCTCTCTCTCTCTCTCTCTCTCTCTCTCTGTTCATCGCTCTATGTCTCCCCCAATCCCCCCTCATTTTCTCTGTATTTATCATCATCTGCCTCACTCTTCGGCTCAGTGTACGTTTTTGATTAATTTAACAATTAGCTTTCTTGTGTGGTTGACAAGAGGAGCTGTGAAAGATTTCAGTCCGACGACCCCCCACCCCCCCTTCAAAACAGTGTTCTCCAACCTCTCAGTTTTCTTAACCTTATCCTCTCTTTCTCTCTCTCCCTCTCTCTCTTTCTCTCACCCTCTCTATCTCCTTCCCTCCCTCTCTCTCTTTCTCTCACCCTCTCTCTCTCGCTCTCTGTCACTCTCTCTCTTACGTAATATAGAGGGATCCAGCTCTCACCAGTTCTACTGCATCGCTGCTGCTATGGAATCCTCTATGAAGCCACATAAATACAGCTACTGCTACACCACGACACACTGCTACTGCACACTGCTTAACACTGCTACACACTGATACTGCATGCTGCTTAACACTGCTACATACCACGACAGCTACACCACGACACACTGCTACTGCACACTGCTTAACACTGCTACACACTGATACTGCACACTGCTTAACACTGCTACATACCACGACAGCTACACCACGACACACTGCTACTGCACACTGCTTAACACTGCTACACACTGATACTGCACACTGCTTAACACTGCTACACACTGCTACTGCACGCTGCTTAACACTGCTACACACTGATACTGCTGAACACTGTTACTGCACACTGCTACCCACCAGTACTGCTCCACCACGACTCACTGCTGCTGCACACTGCTTAACACTGCTACATACCACTGCAGCTACACCATGACACACTGCTACTGCACGCTGCTACACACTGATACTGCACACTGCTGAACACTGCTACATACTGATACTGCACACTGCTACATACCATTACAGCTACAACATGACACACTGCTACTGCACACTGCTTAGCACTGTTACTGCACACTAGTACACAATCTTACTGCACACTGCTACACACTGCTACTGCACACTGCTACACTCCACTACACTGCTGCACACCACTGCACATTGGTGCACACTGTTGCTGCACAGTGCTATTACACCCTGCTACACACTTACTGCACACCACTGCACACAACTACACCCTGCTGCCCACTTACTGCACACCACTGCACACAACTACACCCTGCTGCACACTGCTACTGCACCTGGCTCTGTTGTAATTAATGGTGTCAGCCTGTCATAAAAATACCAAATGCATAACCAAAGCTTTCAAGGCCATTCTTCCAAATTACACTCTAGGTCATGCCGTGCCTGATGGCTAGGAAAGCTGTGTGATTAGCATGCACACAGGAGAGTGTGTTTTTGGCCAATTACTGCTAAGAATAGAGGAAACTGATCTGCCAATCAGACTGCAGTGTTGTATTCAGTTCCATCAGGGTAAACCACTCTTTGCTTTCGCAGTTAACATCTTAACCACATTATCAATAATTACACTGCCAAATTAACAGCCAGCAATATAACTATATCTTTGTGTCCTATGTGGTTGTGTTACCGAAAATACCTAATTTGAACTAAGTCGTGCACTTAGCTAGGAATTGAATGCATATTTAATGCATTGAGATAGAAATAAATTACAACAGCTGTGATGTGAGGGTCCCTAAATTAGACTACAAATTGTAGTAATTGTATAGTTGGCTATTAATTTGGGTGCTTGATTGATGTTCCTCTGAAAGGGAAGGGACATGTATTGATTTTAGGAAAGTTCCAATAGATGAGAGAGAATTCATTAGTTGATAACTGCAAGGACAAAAGAGGAACATCATCTCTAATTGGATCCAGGCATAAGGTTTACTTGTTGTTAAGCTGATTGGAAGAACACATTATGAGGGTACTTCAGTTCTCTCACATTCAGTTCATCAACCATAAGAGTGCAGTATACTCCTAAAACAGGGCAGGGCTGCTTGTGCTCATAAAGTTGTTGGCACAAGCAACGGCTCCTCTTTTTTTTCTTTTTTTCTTCTTCCCCCTTTTCCCCAACATGTTGCCTGGCAACCAGGTAGCGATGCATGGCCTGCTGATTCAAAGGCAGATTATTGGCCGTAGCGGCGGTAACCATGGAGGGCATCAGAGACCGGCGACTCCATCGGTGGACTGGGTGCCTGCAGTCTGCCCGTGCGAGCTATGCGTGAATGGCACTCCTCCAGGATAATGACTGAGCAGCTGAGCTCCTGGATTTTGCAGTGCAAAGAAGCAACGCCTAGCAGCCTGCCATATGAAGGTGAGCATGTGTCTGTCTGCTTTGTGATGAAATGATTCAGGGCTTTTCAGCAATGAGACTGTGAAGGTTTGTAAATATGACTGGATATTTCAAACTCAGAGGTGAGAAGAAATCGGTTCAAACTTGAAACTACCTGCCTGACCTGATCAGTACCACCTCAATATATCACCTTTTTTTACTGTAGTGTCTGCAACTAAAGTTCTCCTTTATGTCCTGCTTACAGTCATTTACAAGACTTAAGTGGAATCTAAGTAAGGGCAGTCCTAAAATTTGTTTAGTCTTATGATAAAAAAACAAACAACTTTTCTAAAATGTTCCATTATTTTGTGCTAGTATTATTAAGTCCAAGCCAGTGTTCCAGCCTTCGTCCCTCCACTGCTCACCAATCTCAAACTGACATCGATGTGACCTGTCAAGACCAGGCCGAGGCATATGTTCTTTCGAGGTTTGAATTCATACATTTTATTCGCATTTATGTGCGTTTTATTTGTTCATTTGAGATTTCAAAGTAATTTGAACTTCACGTTTTTTTCTTAAAGGATTTTTCACATGGCCCCCTTGACCTTGCAGGATGACACACTGGAGTCACGTGACCTTTCTCCGTCCGTCTAAGTGTTCTCCCCGGCTTACAATTACGCAATATGCATACCTTTACATTTATTTGGACTTTTGCGGATGTGAATTTGTTCATTTAAGTTGTGTAAATTCATTGGAAATGTGAAATGTGACTTTTCACACGGCACGACTGACCCGCCCTGATGACAGACTAGAGTGGCGCGCTGGTCAGGAAGTGCCGGTCTAAGCCACAGCCGCACTGCAACATGGCAGCCCTCCCTAACCCGTTAACACCTGCACCCGACATCTGCCCGCTCTCTGTGCCGCGCTCCCCCCTGACTGCCCCCTCTCAGCTGAGGGGCGGCTTTCGCCAGCATCTGGACAGGAAGTAACCCCCGCGCTGTTCAATCGCACGTGGTCCGTACCAAACGCTGCTACTGGCCAACGCTGCAGTCATCATTTTTTTAACCCCCTGAAGATTTCATTTTTGTACAAGGATAATGTCTTTTTTTAACAGTAAGGTCACGGGTCACGGGTCACGGGTCAGGGGTCAGGTCTTTGTGACCCGACCGGCCCTGCAGTGGCCAGGCGCCGTCAACACGGGAAAAACATTTTTTTTAAAAACACCCCGCTCCTGAAGGTGCGAAGTGATCCCCCCCTCCCCGCTCGTCCCATAGGCTCAGGAGGTACGCTCAGATCTGGTAATTAGGACTCATTAGCATGTGACTGGTCTCACACTGTGGCCATATGCTAATTGGGCTGGCAATTAACAGTCAGATCGTTTAATCTCTCCCATCACCGGGCCTGGCTCGGAACTCGGGGACATGTTGGTTTCCGAGCGAGCGCGATGCCTCCCCTGGCCTACCGCGGTCCGACCCGCAGTCCACCGTAATCACGGTCTCCCAAGAACGCATTCATATATGGCAAATGATACAGCGGCCAAAAGGACACTTTTATGTTATGAGAGTAGACATTAGAACTGGCCTGGCACAAATCAAACGCTGCTGGTTCCTGGATCAACATTAAGCCCACAGAGGCTGTTATTCTCCTCCTGCAGCACGGCCTGTGTGAACCCACGTACGCTCACCTGCACACACGTGTCTACATGCACCCATACATGCAAGATACACACACACACACACACACACGAACGCGCACATATATACACACACACACACACACATACACACACATGCACATACACACACACACACACACACACACACACATACACACACAAACATGCACACACAAACATGCACACACACGCGCACATACAGACACACAAACACGCACACACAAACATGCACACACACTCACACACAAACATGCACACGCACACATACACACACATACACACACAAATGAGCACACACACACACACAAATGCGCACATACACACACACACAAACGTGCACATACACACACACACACACACAAACACAGGTACACACCCAAAGGCATCCATACGTACAGACACACAAACGCAAACATACTCACACACACAAACATGCACATACACACACACACACACACAAACACAGGCACACACATACTGTACAAATTCATTTACACAATGTGCAAACATCCATATGCAAAAAAACACTCTCTTACACACTCACACACACACACACACACTCACACACAAAACTCCCACTAAGTCCTGTCCATTGAATACAGGTGGACACACACTGGTTCCTTTCCCAGGGAAAATGTCACCTTCCTCAGAAGACCTGACTATATCAGAACAACACGCCACCCTTACACTTCATTCCACACCCTATAACACGAGGGGCTGCTTTCACAAACACAGATTAAGCTTTGTCCTGGACTAAATTGAGTTTTGTATGGAGAATCTCTATTCAAAATTGAATTTAGTCTAGAACTAAGCTTACTCTATACCTGTGAAACAGGCCCCTCGTGTCCAACATATAATAAATAAATAGCATACAACAAATAAGTCACATAATTCCTTGCTATAGGATGTTTGGGCCAAAAGTAGGTATGACTCACAACCTGTCCTGAAAATCTGGTGCCAGGTTTTCTCCTCAAGACAACAGCTGAGGTAAGAGCAGCAGTTGATCACATTGGCTGAACCCTGAAACTGAATATCTCATCAAAAACGGCTTTTTTTAGAAAGCCTTCCAAAACAATGCTGACTATGGCAGTGGCCACAGGGAAATTCACAGGTCATTGTTCGGCTCCTGGACATTAAAACAAACTGCATTGTTTCTGAGGAAGGGAGATTATCCGTATACCTAAAAAAAGAGTATCACTTCACTGGCAGTCAGTGTGTGAATATATGAGTATACGTGTGTGTGTGTGTGTGTGTGTGTGTGTGTGTGTCTATGTCTGTGCCTGTGTGTGCGTGTTTTGGGGGACTGGGTCAGTGTATGTGTGTCCAGGGTGTCATTGAAGTCTTTTAGCCAATAATCTTTTTTATATTGCATAAATAGACATACTTCTGTTTATAGACATTTTCCTTCTTATTAGAATCTTACAATAATGTTATGCTACTCCAAATATACAGAAATGTAGTAACACAGTGAATAATAAAACTCCTAACCACCACACTGAGCAAACATAATGTTAAAGGCATGCATTGCTGGAACATAACCACCAAAAATAAGCTTGATTCAATAACAGAGAGACTGCATAAAGGACTTTGGCATTTGGTACTGTAGATATATGTACTTTGAAAATGCCTACCTACACATGAATGGTGCTTTAGGCTAAATGATATGCGACTGGTTCCTATAGTGCTTATACGTGGGTTATGTGCTTTTCCAGTGACCCCTAAGGTCAGGACCACGTGCCATTCATCCAGTGTAAACTTATATCTGACCCCTCTCTAGGAGACCACGTGACCACACTGGTATTCTGCTCCAAGAATACCATTGTGAGGGGAGCGTACATTTTTAAAACCGTGGTTGGTGCAATGGCACCGTCTATTTCACGGCACCTCGTGAATCACAATGACAATGACAGTCAGTAGATAACGTCTAACTTTTTGGACAATGTGAATGATCGCTAGCGTTCAATTAAATGACATGGGCGGTGCGTTGAAGACATGGTATGAGGCTAGTGATATTGATGGATATGGTGAAAACCGCGCAAGCACCCACCACAATCTCATTGACCGATCGATCGATGCAAGAGGAAAGGGTGGGAGAACCTACCTTGTGAGATGTAAACAAATCCTCGATTGCTGGACGCACGTGTCACGTGTTTAAGGTGATTTAAGAAATGTCACATTTCGTATTTAAACTTCCCCTCTGAGCTTGTGATGGCACTCTCCAGGCACCTCTGACGTTTACGCAACGACTCAACGCAGAGCCCCAAACAAATTTGGGAGCAGGGTTCGATGATGCACCTCCAATAACACAATATCCCTCTTCTCGTGTAGTCGACAAGTCATACAAAAAAGGAGAGTGGACTTATTTAGGACTGCCGGGGTTCGGTGGTTCTTTTCGCGATGTCTTTTCCTTAATTCCTTTGTTCAGTGGCGCGTTCACGAAAGAACTGCCTTGCCATAAATAAATAAAGAAATGCTTAAATAAATGAAAAGTGTTGACTACACACAGCCTGTTATCTGTGGTGGGATGCCGAAGACAGTCAGGCAGCCGGAATCTAGTTACTGGTCCCCACTCTCTACCTCCCGACGGACCGCATCACCAGTGCGTGTCAACCCGATGCTCCGCATAACCCGCAGTATGTTAATCCCTTTCCAGAGAGAGAGAAAGCATGACAGAATTAGGGATGCGTCTGCTGTCCACCCTTCTCTTCTTTCTTCTGTCTTTTGCGTTCCTCCTCCGACCCCAAAAATAGAATCCCGGAGGCGGTTGTCACCCCCGCTCGTCTCCTCGGATATCGAAGATCTTGCCTCCGAGCTGGGCGCTCATACAGCAGTGTCCAGTGTATTGTCTCGCGGGGATGGGGGCGGGTTTGGGGGGTGCTTTGTTTTAGGCTAGTTGGTCTTGCACACCCCCTGCGTAGACGATAATGAAAACAATGATCCGGGTAGTACTTAGACTAATGTCTCTAGAGTAGCCTGTAGTAGTTTACACTCTCCCCATCTCTCTCCCTCTTTCCGAACTGGTTTGCGGGAGAAGCAATCCTCCGAAACGGTGTGCCGCGATGCTCTCTCTCTCTCTCTCTCTCTCTCTCTCTCTCTCTCTCTCTCTCTCTCTCTCTCTCTCTCTCTCTCTCCTCCTCCTCCTCTTCAGCTGTTCAACTCTATCAATTCACGGAGAGGCGTGCAGTGACTGACAGCTCCCGCCCCGTGCCTGCTCTCCTCTGCCTGATGTGAATGCGAAGCATATCTGAGTGTGAGCGCGTTTTGTTGTAACGATTTCCCGTTCGTAGGTAGTATTTGTTGTTGTTGATGCTGCTGCTGTTTGCTTGTGCGTTTCGGACAGATATGGATGCCTTTCGCCTCATATTTGAATAACCGAGGCTTGAATTGAAACGCTTACAACGCAGCGGTGAGTGACAACGGCATTGATTTCCCGGTACCGTGGAACCGCGGTGGACTTAATCCTCCCACGTTCTACGCATTTCCAGGCGCAATCAATGGGAGACAAAAGTGCCGACATTTATCCGCGCGAGGAGCCCAGCTGCAGCTCAAATGGCCATTCACAGCAAGGGGGTTTATAATTATCTGCGCTTTGAGCTCTGCGTGGCAGGCCCCCACGGTGCCCACTCTCAAAACCCAAACCTCTGTAAATTTCTGCTGCCCTTTCTTCTACAATGCAGCTCGTCAGCTTGTGCCACACAAAAACATTGAGAGCGATACCAAAGGCAGCTTCCCTTGCAGTATGACAGCAGGGAGACACGCTCATCTTTCTCTTTCAGTGTCTTTACTCGCACAACCAGCGGTAACAACACTCAGCCACAGGCATGGTAAGAGACGATGTGTAGCGGTTTGACAGGTGCTGGCATTACAAGTGAAGGTGTACAGGGATGGGATTGACAAAGGAACACCATTTTCTGTGTGTGTTTGCGGGTGCGAGTGTTCGGCGGGTATTGACTCAGAGAGCCAGACTAGAGGATACGCAGCCATGACAAATCTGTGCTATAATATCAGACCTCTATTTTCCCCCATTGCTCTGGTGACGGTTCTGGCCATCGTAAATTTGATCGACTGCTCCCCCTCCCCGCCCATATCCCCACACCTATTCAGAGCGTTAAGCTGCTGAACTGAAACGCGAGGCCAATTAGCCTATAGCATATACGCATTCACAGAGATTAGTATTACGGCCATCATCCTTTTAATGATGCTTCATATTTGCCTTCTCTCTCCTCTCCTATCGCACAGATTAACTATTGGTGGCCATTTATAAATGAAGCATTAAAATTCCCATTTTCTCAGTGGATGCCTCACTGGAGAGGCCTGATACCGAGAGCCTTGTGTATGAACGGTCCGTACCCAGAAGCCACTGCGGCACGTCATGTCACGCTTTCCATTGTTGGCCACTCTGGGGTCAAGACAACGCGAGACAAACTTGGGTTCATCTCTAGATAGAACACAGCCATTCTGCCCTTAAGCACTTAACCTCAGTTGCTTTGGTCTATATCCAGCTATATAAATGGGTACTATGTAAAATGCAAAACGTTGTGTAATGTCGTCCGGATAGGACCATGTGCTGTCGTGTACTGTACTGCATATCCAGATCCTAAAGCCAGGGAGTCCCAATCCTTCTCAGCTCATTCCAGGTTCACTGTGTAGAGGATGACCCCCACCTCAATAAAATGGTTCGCAGTTCACATCTTTATCCGACACCCACTCCAGGCTCCCATGCAGTGGCAATGTAACATGGAACACAGTACACAGAACTGTTCAGTGTCAAATCAACTCTGCTGGAGTTCATTTTACTCAGACAGAATGCACAAGATTGCATTAACAAAGATGTGTAAATCTGGTGATCCAATGTTACCTCTCAAAATATGTCCTTTACAAAGTACAGAGCTGTAATGAAAAGTTCATTCTTAAAAGTGGGGCGTGGGGTGTCTGTTTTCCTGATGACCTGAGAGCGCTCCAAGGAAACCGCTTTATAGTTCCCGCAGGGACAGTGCACTTAACGGCAGTTGTCTGGCAGTTGGAGGGAAAATGCTCCTGACGAGCTGGTTGGTGCCTTGCATGGCAGCCAATCGCCGTTGGTGTGTGAGTGTCCGGAAACGTCACTGCTGCCACCTTAGGTTAGCGCTGCCCGGGAGAAGAACCGGGCGCGGCACGTTCAAAAGGCCCCTCCCCTGAGATTCCCCGTCCTGCCAAAAGCCAACTTTGGCCGGCTCGCGTGGAGCAGCATAATTGGCTCGCTGCTCCAGGGGGAGGGACTTGGCAGGGTTAGTAGATCGCCGCACAACAAAGCACCTCCGGGCACCTCGGAATCACGGAAGACGAGCACGAGACGAGACGGCTTGAAGAAGGCGTGTCGCTCTCCTTCGGGCCGCCGAGGGACGGGGTGTGGACGGTGTATCTAATACTAGCTCAAATTGAATCAGACGGGGTCCAATTGGCTACCCAATTGGGAGAAAAAGGAGAAAAATCTGAAAATAAAACTTTAAGAAAAAAAAAAAAAGAAAGAAGCCCCTCCCCCTCCTGGGACCGACCAATAGAGGGAACGTGTGGAGAAGGCTGCGGTCGTCTCCGCGGTCGCGATGGCGCTAACGGACACGGGGGCCAGCCGCAGTAACCAGGCGGCGGAGTGGATCCAGGCCCCCTGCTGTCAGCAGCCTTCGGCATGTGGGAGTGTTGAATGTGAGGGTACAGGAATAGGCGGACGGCGGTCTGTTCAGAAGATCCTACGCGGCTCTTGAAAGCTCCTGGTATCTCACACATCGTATTTTTGGAGGAAGTGATTCTTGGGACTGCTGCTCAGGCCTGGGTGTGTGCCCTGAGAATGTAACGGCGCTGACTGGCGTCTCCTAGAATGCAAGGCGGTCTAATCTGGGAACCAGCTGTTCGGTTTTTGGGATGCACCTGTGGCTCTTTGAATTGTTCCCACACCATCCTCACTCGTCCACCCATTTCTCCCCCGAACATCCCAACCTGCTTGAGCAATTTTTTAATTCAATGTCACTGTCTCATGTGCTGCACACTTGTGTTAATATCTCCCATTCAAATTGGCGCTCGTACAAACATGGATTTATGTAGCCAGGGGGATTATTTCACAAAGCAGAATGACTGATTTAGATGGGTAACTGCACTGTGTAAAACCCACCCAAATCTGGAACATGGACTGAAGTAAAAATACATATTCTAGGTTTTATTCAGCACAGTTGTCCAGCTAACTCAGTAATCCTGCTTTGTGAAATACCTCCCCGGAGAATAGGCCATTTGGTCATTACTCACAGTCTAGGGGAGTACGCACAAATAGTATGTTTGTTACAGACAATACTTATTTGTTTATGTTTGTGGTATTTTGTTGGTACCTAATGCTAGTGTCCATCTGTATGCACAGTGATGCAGGTTGCTTTGAGAAACAATCGCATAAATGATAAATGTGGATGGTAGTGTTCTATAATGCTTTGGGAACTGGGTGTGCAACTCTAGAGTTGTAGGTTCAATTCCTAGGTGAGAGGCTGTCATTGCACCCTTGAGCAGAGACACTTAACCTGAACTGCTTCAGTAAAAATACCCTGCTGGAAGAATGGAGGGTGTGTAAAAAAAAAATAAGCTGTGGATAAGAGCATCTGCCAGACACCTAAATAAAAAAAGTTTACTTTTATTGTCAGTTATTTATACGGTTTGTCTCGTTGAGATTAAAATCTCTTTTACAAGAGAGACCTGCAGTAAATGTTAGTGCAACCGCCCCTGTAGATGGATGCTTACGAGGCGGTAATCGGCGGGACCCGGGTTCGAATTCCCACATTGTGACTCTGCCCTGTAGTGCTGAGCAGGGCGTTTTCCCCCCCCGAGTCCTCTCTCGTCTCCGGGAACGAGTGTGAAAGTACATGAAGTCACCCCGAGAAGGGCGTCCGCGAAGCACGGTGAAAAATGGGTGCGTGGGGCGCTGTAGGGGACCGCGTGAGGGACGGCGTTCTCGTCCTGTCGTTGCGGGTCGTAGGAGGGCCGTCCCTTCGCCCTGTTTGTATCAGCCCGGGTAGCCGATTGAGACGGAGGGGCCCGGGGCCCCGCCTGTCCATGACCTGACAGATCAGTCAAAATCAAATGACAACAGCGCCTACTGTTTGCTCGCAATCTACAACGTCCCTCAGTTAACCAGCACAATGCTCCAGTGTCCCTCGCTCTTTATCTCCTGTTTTTCCTTTTCCATTTTTGCTTTGTGTTTTTTTCTTCTTTTTTTTTGATGCGTGTCAAAATTCGTTGAGTTACTTTCTTCAGTTTTTTTCTTCTTATTGCTAATATAGGGAAGTTAAGTCTCTCTTTGTTTTGTTTTTGGATGGGGGTCGATAATGGCGATTTGTGGGTTTCTTTTTCTTATTGTTAATAAGTCTCTCTCTTTCTTTGTCTCGCTTTCTTTTTTTCTCCTGTGCGCATCCCTCTTCCCTCTTTTCCTCCTGTGAGCACCCACTTCCCTCTTTTCCTCCTGCTTCCCTGGACATAAGCTGATTACCTTCCTGCCAGCCACCTGTCTATCTCACTCCTCCACTTTGCTCTGTTGCAGTCATCCCTCCATCCTCCTCCTCCCCTACACTATCACTACCCCTCCAGCTTCCTGGGGAGTGGGGGTGTCTGCCAGAGACAAAGGATACAGGTGTGTGTGTGCGTACGTGTGCGTACGTGTGTGTGTGCATGATAACGGCCATTCACACGTGTCTGTGTGGGGTGGGCCAGGAAAGAAAATTTTATTTTTTAAAAACTGAACCACTGGTGCACTTCGATAATAGCCCTGTATGAGATCATGTTGCTTAGAGACGCAACACTAATATTCTTTTGTTGGCTTCTTTGGAACTTGTTTTTATAGCCCATCAGCACTGCTTGAGGACACTATAGCTGATTTGTAACCTTAAATTAAGTGTGACTAACTTGTAGGATAAGACAAGGCGAGCAGGGAGTAAAAAGATAATATGCATTAATTGGTTATACGTTCCATTATTTTAAGAGCCTGTAACTGTCTGTTCCAGAGTGGGCGATAGTACTTTGTACCCATTATTTTTATGCGACTTACTTTTTAGCGTAATTAGCAAACAGAGGGTGGCCAAGCAGTAAATGAGTGATATTCCCACTGATTTTATAGTGTGCAATATGACAGGTGATGTAAAGACAGATGGGTCATTAGGCATGTCAACATTAGACTTTGAATGGTAATTTAATAATTACCATTAAATTAATTGCTGTCTCTTCCTGGGCTGGACGTCCAAAACGGTTTTCTTTGTGTTTACTGTTGCTTTATCAGCCATTATCTGATGGTAACTGTTACTGTGTGTAATGTGTTAATGAGCAGTCATATATTTATTAAACATTTTGTTTTTAAATTGAAATGGTGAGTACTCTGTGGAACATTCTTCCTGTCTATAGGTATGTCCGTGTGTTTAAGTAGTCTTGTCTGTCAGCGGGAGGTTGACACCTCAGCACAGGTGCAGACACACACACACACACACACACACACACACACACACACACACACACACACACACAGACGCACACACCCACCCTCCGTATCTGTCAGCCGGCACCTGGGGATTCCTTTTGCCCAAAGAAAACGGCTGACTTTATTGCTGTAATTAACCTTCGCTAAGTAGTCGCAGAGATTATCCACAGCCTCATCTGTCCTGCGGACGGTGGCGACACCGTCTCCGTAGCGACATAAACCCCGGGCCTCGGGCTCTCTCCAAGAAGGAGAGCAAGGTCGTGACCTCGGAGAAGGGGACGGTGTGTCAGGTTGTCAGGGCGACAGCGGGTTCCTGGGGAGAGGAAGGCCTCCGATCCAGTTACCTCTCACACTGTGAGTAGGGAGCGGGGGGGGGGGGGGGGGGGGGCAGTGTGTTTTCCAGTGTGACTCACTTTAAATTCCCTGGTGCTCTGTTTTAGCTGCTCAGTGGCTTTCAGGCTGTCACTACCCTGGTGGATTAGGGGCTACGAAGGGCATTGACGGGGGGAGGGGGTTCGTTTCCGCAGCCTATCGGTGCTGTTGGAGGAGGTCAGGTGGCACGCTGTCTTCAAGCCAAGCTGTGGGTCCCGCGGTCTGTTTTCATACCCTGTGAAACTGGGGCTCCCCTCCCCCCCCCCGCTTGCGGCAGAGAGGCGTGGGACAGACCGGTCTCCATTGTGGGTCCTGCCGATGACTGATTGCTTAGCGTGCCGTGAACGCCCCTTAACAAGGGACAACGGACGGGGCCAAATCAGGAATTAAGGGTCTGGATTAAACAAAAGGCTTGACCTCGCGGGCCGCCAGAACAATCCGCTGCTGCTGCTGTGCGTGGTAGTTCACCTGGCATGCTGCACAGCACTGTGGGTAATCGCTGAACAGCGAATGGCGTTAGCGTACAGCATTTGTTTCATCTTGCAGGATGCTACAAACTTGTGTGTGTGTAGTCTTGCATACTGATAAGTATATTATTCATGACATCATTGTGTGTGATCATACGGCGTTATGCATGCCTATATGTATGCGTGTCCCTGCCTGTGTGTGTATGTATGTGCTTGAGTGTGTGTGTGTTTATATATGTCTGTGCGCATGTGTATTTGTGCGCATGCATTCGTGTGTATATGCGTTTATGTACACTGGTGGGCAAAAATGTGGGCGCCCCTGGTCAAAAAGCCTTTTACAATTTATATCTAATTGAACTGAAGCGAACCTGACTACTAAATGGTATAAAGTTAAACATTACACATTTCTTCAAATTTTAAAGCAAGATTACTTTTTATTTACATTTTCAAAAGGCCCTGTGCAAAAGTTTGGGAACCTTGTCAGTTAGTAGTCCTTGGGCAACTATAACAGCTTGTAGACGCTTCCTGTAGCCAGCTAAGGGTCTTTCAATTCTCGCTTTTGGAATTTTTCCCCATTCTTCCTGGCAGAACACCTCTAGCTCCAAAATAATATTGTTCAGCCTCCTTGCATGTACAGCATGTTTGAGATCTCTCCACAGATTTTCAATAATACTCAAGTCTGGGGACTGTGGTGGCCATTCCAAAACCTTCATCTGTCTTTCCTGGAGGTACTTCATGATTCATTTTGAGGTATGTTTTGGATCATTGTCCAACCCAACCTCTTTCCAACTTTAAACATTAGCCTCTAGAATTTCTTGATATTTGGTGGAATCCATTCTTCCGTCTTCTCACATAATATTTCCTGTGCCCCCAGCTGCCACACAATCCCAAATCATAATGGATCCATCTCCATGCCTCGAAGTTGGCAAAGGTGTTCTTCTTCTACAAAGGCTTCACCATTTTGTCTCCAAACTTACCTTCTTTGGTGGTGGCCAAAAAGTTTAATTTTGGTTTTTCATTGTCCCAAAACGCTTCAGGCTTCTCAATGTTCTCCTTTGCATACTTCAGATACTTAATTTTGTGTTGAGGTGTGGTTCTTTCTGGTAAGTTCTTTGCTGTTTAAAGTAGGTTGTATTGTTGTCCTGTGAATAGCTAGACTGCTGCTCCTTTAGAAGGCATGGAGTTACTTTGAGTTACTAAAATGTTCAGCCCTGGAATTATACTCATCTGACGTATTGAAGCCCTAACGAGTAAATCACCTAGGTCTGGACCTTAGTAATCATCTTTTTAAGAAGTAGCAACGAATAATCAAACTTTTGCACACGGCCCCTTTCCTTTAAAAAAAACCCCAAAAATGTATAAACAGTAAAAAATGTAAATAAAAAGCAATTTTGCTTTAAAATTTGCAGAAAGGTTTAAAAGGTCATGTTTAGAGTTCAGCTTTGCTTTTGATCACAGATAACATTTAAACCAGGAGTGCCCAAATTTTTGCACCCCACAATGTATTTGTATGTGTATGCATTGTGTGTACACACACATTGCACAAATACCTACACACACATATACATATATATGTATATGTGTGTGTAGGTATTTGTGCAATTTGTGTGTATGTTTATGTGCACATGTGTGTGTGTATGTGTGAGCATGTGTGAGTGTGTGTGTGTACGCATGTGTATGAGTATGTGAGTATGTGTTGTGTGTCTGTGAGTATGTGTGTGTGAGAGTGTATGCGTGTGTATGAGTATGTGTGTGTGTGTGTGTGTGTGTCTGTGAGTATGTGTGTGTGAGTGTGTTAGTGTGTATGTGTGTGTATGAGTATGTGTGTGTGTGTGTGTCTGTGAGTATGTGTGAGTGTGTGAGTGTATAAGTGTGTATGCATGTGTATGAGTGTATGAGTGTGTGTGTGTGTGTGAGAGTATTTGTGAGAGACCTAGTGGCTGTATGTGTGGTTATGTAAGAGTGGGTGGGTCTGGTGCAGTAGAGGGAAATGGGGGAGCCCGGGTCTCTGCACAATTACCAGCCCAAGTGGAAACTGATGCCGCCTGGCAACCCACCCAGCCATGGGCCCAGCACCGGGTCACAGAGAGGGGGGGCTGCAGGGATTGGGGTGGCATGGAACTGGGTGGGGGTAGTGGGTGCTTGATGTTAGAACAGCGGGGAAGAGGTCTGAGGATTACAAAGCATTGTACGGTACAAATACATAGACACAAAAAACACAAACACACACACGCACACACACTCTCCCTCACAGAGGCACACACATAGAGCTGTCGGGGGCTGGTGGGCTATGCTAAGTTTTGGATTTGTAGCTGATCTCTGCTCGGGGCCAGTCTAAGTTATATGGGGTCAGGGGATTGTCCCTGATTTTGGTTCGCAGCCCCGTTGTGGAATGGTAGCCCTGTGCACAGGCAGTATGGGTACTGTAGGCTGGATAGGGACACTGGCACATGGAGGTTAGCCTCTGGAGGTTGGTGGAGGGCTTCAGGAGCATCAAGGCCTCGTACCACTCTGCTTCAGACCGATGTGAAGGTTCAGGGGTCACATCCCTCTCTCCTTCTCTCTCTTTCACAGTCAGAGGGACACTCACTTATGCACACACTCACTCACGCACATGGTAAATGGTTGGCATTTATATAGCGCCTTTATCCAAAGCGCTGTACAATTGATGCTTCTCATTCACCCATTCATACACACACTCACACACCAACGGCTGCCGTGCAAGGTACCGACCAGCTCGTCAGGAGCATTTGGGGGTTAGGTGTCTTGCTCAGGGACACTTCGACACAGCCCGGGCGGGGGATCGAACCGGCAACCCTCTGACTGCCAGACGACTGCTCTTACTGCCTGAGCCATGTCGCCCCCATGCACACTCACTCACGCACACAGTCGCACTTACTCACACACACTAACTCACTCACACAGTCGCACTCACTCACACACACTAACACTCACTCACACACACTAACACTCACTCACGCACACAGTTGCACTCACTCACATACACTAACACTCACTCACACACACTAACACTCACTCACGCACACAGTCGCACTCACTCACACACACTAACACTCACTCACGCACAGGCCCGCACACTCAGCGTCACTCTCTCACCTGGACACTCGCTCACACACTTGCTGGCTCACATACACACTCATACATGCATAAACTGGGACACACGCGTACACTCGGGACTCGCACGCGTGCCTTGTGCAAACAAAGGTTTGTAGGCGTATGCACAAGCGCATGTATGCAAGCACGCATGCCTTCACTGGGAACAAACGGGCTCACACAGACACAGGCACACATGCATATGGAGACAAAGATTAATATGCACACACACACACATACACATGCACGCACAGACACACACACAGCCATCATGCCCTAGTTTCAGAGTGCCACAGACTGAAGGAGGCTCTGTGCATCTCCTACTGTAGCTGCTCTGTGGGAACACACACACACACACACACACACACACACGCTGGCAGCGATGTGGAACAGCGAGAATCATACACCACGGTGACTTGTACACGCCATATACCTCCACCCATCTATCCTCTTTTATTCACACCATCCGTCTGTGCCAGAGATAATTCATCACCCGCCCCGGTTCATCACGCTCTGACTCATCACACCCTTTCCTCTCTTCTTCCCTCCCGTTTCTCATCCCTTTCTCTTATCTTAACTCCCTTAACTTCATTCCCTCATTTTCTTTCCTCTCTTCTCTCCATCCCTTCATATTTGCCCCTGCCCCTGGCCTGAGGGAGAGGGCGTGTGGCAGGGGCTTGGACAGAGCCGGGCTCAGGAAGGAAGCCGCTCTGGAGGGAGAGGGGGATTAATCTCCTTCACAAAAAAAAGAAAAAGAAAAAGAGCTGGAGGATTTTCGGGAGTAAGAAGCAGTCTCCAGGGAGAATGCCATGGCAACAGGCTGTGAGGGCCCAAGCACTTGGGGCGTCCCTTTCAGGTGCCCGATCAAAAAAAAAAAAAAAAAGTGTCCAGGCAGGTTTTTTGTTTCTCTCATCTCTCGCTCTCTCTCCGTCATATCTTTCACTTACTCTCTCTCTCTCTCTCTCTCTCACTCTCGCTCTCCTCCTCTCTGACTCAAACACCCCCCCCCCCCTCACTCTGCAGGAGTTGCCAAGACAGGAGGCTGTGAGACCAGGGAAAGAAAATGGCTGAAACATGGGGGAGAATGTAGTGAGAATGTAATACAGCTAATGGAGACAGTGTGTGTGTCTGTATGAGCTAATGGAGACAGTGTGTGTGTCTGTATGAGCTAATGGAGACAGTGTGTGTGTCTGTATGCATGGGCGTGAGCGTCCGTGTGTGGATGCTTACGTGCGTGTGTGTGAGAGAGAGAGCATGTGTGTGTCTACATATATAACCATATGTTTGTGCACGAGCGTGCTTGTGTCTGTGAGCATGTGAGTTTTTTAAGCATGTGTATCTGTTTGTCTGTGTGTGTGTATGAGTGTATGAGTGTGTGTGTGTGTGAACGTGCGTGCGTGTTTACATGACTGCGTTTGTTCGCGTCGCAGACGGATAACAGGCGCGCTAAGGCAGCAGTTCATCACCCGCAGCCCACCGCATCCACCGCGGATGTGAGAAAATGGCCTCATCGGAACACGCTGTCGGCCTCCAGATATCCCACGCTGTCTCCAGCCCTTTCACACAACTGCGTGACGCTCCAGCATGCTAGCTCCGCCAGCAGGTGCGCTGGTTTTACGCTTTCCGCTCGAACGGAGAGGAGTTCATTATTTATCTTTCATTCTTAATCGCACCTGGTAATGCAGCCGACGCCAACGCGTGAGTCACTTCGATCGGATCGACATTATTTATTTCATTGATCGCGGTATGAAGTCTAACATTGGGTTTAATGACATGTTTAACAGCTGGCTAAAAACAGCAGAAACAAAGTAACGCAAGCTGTCAGACCTAAACAAATATATATGTTTTCAAAAAAATGAATCAAACACACATTAATAATAATAATACTTGTACGCTGTTCTATTTTTCACGTTTATGGCTGTTACTCAACAAAGTGACATTTTTACAATATATAGATGATAGAGCTCCACCCTGTGGGGGAAGTAGAGAACTACAGGGGAAAATGTGTAAACACAGAGATGCTGCTGAAGCCTGTTAGCATGCTATGCCATCTCCAGTGCAAGGACGGCGAGATCAGTGGAAAGAGGGTTATAAGATGCTAAAGTATCATGGATACTGCGCACTAGTGGCGGAAATGTGAAAGCCTGGTGTAAAGGTGTAGCTAACAACAGCCCTAAATTTGAGAACATTCCCTTTCTGAGCTCTGCCCCAGACGCTAGCCCCTACTTCTCAACCCCTCCTCCTCTCCCCCCTCCCCCCCCCCTACTCCTCGGCCCTTCTCAGCCCTGCATGAAGGACTGCAGCCAGGGCAGGAAGCGGGAGACCTTCTGGAAGACGTAGCCGTTGCGGCAGTCGAGGCCGGGGCCGCGGCTCAGCACGCCGGTGAGGAAGACCACGTCGCGGTACGCGGTGACGGCGGCGCTGCCCGGCCCGAACGCGCAGTCGGCCTTGGCCCGCGGCGCCGTGCAGAACATCTTGTTGGTGACCCGGCCGGCGTGCCGCGCCCGGCAGTCCGCCAGGGGCTCGTAGGCCAGGTGGTTGAGCCTCAGGCTGCCCTGCGCGGCGGAGGAACCCTCCGGAACGTCCCTCCAGCCGGCGACGAGCGCGTGGCTCTCGCCCGCCATCAGCACGCTCTCGGCGAAGTCGCGCTCGGGCAGGCAGGCGGGCTGGACGCTCTTCTTGAACAGGATGCGGGTCTGCAGCTCCACCGCCGCCAGGTCGTTCGCCGCGCCGCCGTCCACGTACAGGGGGTGCGGGGTCGCCCTCTTCACGGACAGGACCTGCTCGCCTTCCGTGTACCCCGTCGCCAGCTTGCCTACGCGGGATAGGGGAGAGCACAGGGGGCCGGGATGACTTTGGGTACGGCAGGTGAGTGTTTTTTGTGAATAAGTCACCAGGGACAGTAAGTGCACTGCGCCGGTTTCTCTTAGTCTGCTCATGTGTCCTTTTTCCCCCTGAACTTCAATTATAAAACTGTTTTTTTTTATTTTTTTTATTCTGAATGGGGATTGGCTGAAACCGCATTCTACAGTGATTATAAAAGGCTTTGCGTTGTGCTTTACAACACCCCTGTAGCTGTGACTGCGTTCATGATACAGCACTGCCTCTCATGCTGTACTGCTGAACTGAAATTTCATTTTATTTGTATTTGTATCGGTATTGTGTTTTTCACAGAAGGCTGTCGCAAAGACACTTTACAGAGTAGGAGAAGAGCAAACACCAGACCTGAACTCCCAATATAACAAGCACATGAGATTAAAAAACAAAAAACTACCTTGTGTGGTAAATATATCTACCCATTTCCTTTTTACCCTGTGCTCGTTTACAGCGCAGGTACGAGGCTGGTGTCTAGCGCAGGTACAAGTCTGGACTCAATGCAGGTGTATGAATCTGGTGTCTTGCGCAGGTACGTGGCTGGACTCTAGCGCAGGTACGAGGCTGGACTCAATGCAGGTGTATGAAGTCGGACTAGCACTGTCTCTGCAGGGGCCACTCACCCACAGCGACCTGGAAGTGGCTGTACTTGGCAGCGCACTGCGCCGTGGTCAGGATCAGGTTCTCCTTCAGAATGATCCCGCTGCAGAACCCGAGCGAATTGTCGCTGATAAGCAGGGCCTGGGGACCGGGGAGAGACAGCGAGGGCGCAGAGATTCAACGCAAACTCAGCAAGGGGAGACACAATAATTAACACAGTCAAAATCACTTCTCACAACTCATAGGTATTTTTCTATTTCTAAAATATTTTGGCAAAAATGCTCCGTGCAAATAAGAGTCCATAGAGGGAGCGAGAGAGGTTGAAACGAGGATTGGAGAACACTGTGAGCAGACAGGATATGTTTGAGGCGAGGATTGGGGCACACTGTTTGTGAGGAGACAGGACAGGGTTGAGGTGAGGATTGGGGAACACTGTTTGTGAGCAGACAGGATATGTTTGAGGCGAGGATTGGGGAACACTGTTTGTGAGCAGACAGGACAGGGTTGAGGTGAGGATTGGGGAACACTGTTTGTGAGGAGACAGGACAGGGTTGAGGTGAGGATTGGAGAACACTGTTTGTGAGGACAGGATAGGGTTGAGGTGAGGATTGGGGAACACTGTTTGTGAGCAGACAGGATATGTTTGAGGCGAGGATTGGAGAACACTGTTTTTGAGGACAGGATATGTTTGAGGCGAGGATTGGGGAACACTGTTTTTGAGGACAGGATATGTTTGAGGCGAGGATTGGGGAACACTGTTTGGGAGCAGACAGGATATGTTTGAGGCGAGGATTGGGGAACACTGTTTCGTGAGGAGAGGCAGCTACCTGCCAGGGACACTCTGTGGAGCTGCAGCTAAGTCCTTCATAACCACTCTGGATGTTGGTGGACTTCCTGCTCTGCCAGAGTCCCGGGCTCTCCACCTTTCCACAGGGCTGTCCTGTGACATTCAGGGAGAAACAGGGAGAGATCAGAGTGAGAATGGGAGAGGGAGAAGAAGAGCGAGAGGAAGAGACAGAGAATACAAAGGTCTTTATTATCTGCAGTTTCTCATTTTTTACCAGTCGTGTAAAAAAAAACAAAAAAACAATGATACAATGGGGAAGTAGTACACTCAGAAAGATGTAATAAGTAATAACACCCCCCCCCTCTTCATCTGCTTCCAGGGGTGAGACTCCATATGACGAGAGAGCATTTTGGGATGCAGACACCCACCATCGGGAACACACTTCTCCTTATCCTTGCCCTGGAGCTTCCAGCCTCTGGCGCAGGAACACTCGTAAGACTGGTATCCCGGCTTGCAGAACTGACTGCAGCCCTTGCCCTGGGCGAGGATGCAGACGGTCTGGTCTGGACAGGGTTTGGGGACAAGACAGATACAGGAGCAGCTCAAATGCATCAGTCGGCCTTTATGCAAACAAAAACCTGCCCTCATCGCACGCTGACGCGGGGTCAGCGCCGGGCAGCTGGGCGAGGCGCTCACCTGTCTCGCAGTACACCCCGGAGAATCCCGATTTGCAGACGCAGTCGTAGCCGCCCACGCTGTCTGAGCACATGGCCCCGTTCTTGCAGGGGTTCCCGGCACACTGGTCTCCGTCTGCACAGGGGGACGCAAACGGGGGCCGGGGCGGTTTTAGCACAGACTGGTCCGGCGCTAGCATTAGCCGTAACGCAACGGATCTTCCGTTTGCTGTGAATGGCCGCGCAATGGATTACGGCTAATTTTGTGAGGAGTGCTCAGCATGCTACCAGCCAAAAAATAGTGGAAGTCAATTGAGATCTTCAGTAAGGGCGATATTTAAGCCCTGATAACAATGATTATATATTTTGTTCCCTTTTTTTTTTTCTTATTTTCTTTTCTGCTTTAAAAAAACATGTCTCAATGTATGGGGAATCATGAGGCTTGACAATTAATATTTATCCAGTTTTGACAGAATGTTCCGTTTTTGGCACGGACACATTTTACAACAGAAGACCACAACTTAAAGCCATCACATTTGGCATCTGAATTTGGACCTAAGCCGATTTGGACCTAGTGCGACTGAATGCCATTACGCTGTCATCCATTGTATCTGCTCCTATTGACATATCTGTTATTAACCTATCTCTGAGACAAAGCAGGGAGGTCAGAGGTCAGAGGTCAGAGGTTGGAGGTTAGAAATCAGGGGACAGGGACCCCTCAAGTTTGAAGTAATCACTGGAGACCTGTCTATGTACACTAACCACAAACACAGTGTACTCACCAATATACACCGACCAGAAAATGTCCTGGAAAGACAAAAGCACAAACCAACAATCTCAAAGAAAACCACAACCATATTTCTGACTACTTCACACATTTTAAAGCATTGATTAATACTGTAGCTAATAAAACATTGTTTAATGCTGTAGCTAATAAAACATTGTTTAATGCTGTAGCTAAAAACACAATGTTTAATACTGTAGCGAATAAAATGTTGTTTAATGCTGTAGCTAATAAAACATTGTTTAATGCTGTAGCTGATAAAACATTGTTTAATGCTGTAGCTAAATACACAATGTTTAATACTGTAGCTAATAAAATGTTGTTTAATGCTGTAGCTAATAAAACATTGTTTAATGCTGTAGCTAATAACACATTGTTTATGCTGTAATGCTGTAGTTAATAAAATGTTGTGTTATACTGCAGTTACCAACCGCCCATGCCATGTTCTGTATCTGCACCCAGGGCTAGGGATGGCGGGGTGGGCGGGAGACAGGAACTCACCGTCCGGTAAGAGTCCTGAAAGATCTCGCGGGCCTCCTCGTAGTTGCACACCTCCTCCACACACTCTCGCTCCAGGTTGGCAGGCATGAGTTTCTCCTCGTCGCCAGCGTTGGCCCTCTTGTGTCGGGAAATGACCGCGCTGGCATCCTGCTTCTCTAGGAAAACTGTAAGACAAGGTATTTCTCCACTTTTTGGACATATAGACTATAGGCTTATGTATTTTCATGATGTTCTTAGACATTTATTTTTTTCAACATAAATGCATTGTATTCCATTTACTTATTCATATTTATTAAATATATATCCTTGCACATCCATACCAGTGAAAAAATCACACATTTATTTTTTGGGGGATTTTCCCACTTTCTGGACATAAGACTATAGGCTTATGTATTTTCATGATGTTCTGGAAAATGGTTTTTACAATAAATGTGTGAAAAAACATTGTATTCCATTTATTTATTCATATTTATTAAATATATCTACTTCCACATCCATTCCAGTGATGAAATCACATTAATTTATTTATTTATATTTATTTATTTATTCATTCATTTTTCGGGGGGGATTTATCCACTTTCTGGACATAAGACTACAGTCATGTATTTTCATGATGTTCTGGAAAAAGTTTTTTGTGTTTAATGTCTGAAAAAACATTGTATTCCATTTATTTATTCATATTTATTAAATATATCTACTTCCACATCCATTCCAGTTATGAAATCATATTTATTTATTTATTCATGTATTTATTAATTTTTTTGAGGGGATTTATCCACTTGCTGGACATAAGACTATAGTCTTATGTATTTTTATGATGTTCTGGAAAATGGTTTTTGCAATAAATGTCTGAAAAAACATTGTATTCCATTTATTTACTCATATTTATTAAATAGATCTACTTCCACATCCATTCCAATGATGAAATCACATTTATTTATTTTTATTTATTTCTTTATTTATTCATTTTTTGGGGGGGATTTATCCACTTTCTGGACATAAGACTATAGTCTTATGTATTTTCATGATGTTCTGGAAAAAGGTTTTTGTGTTTAATGTCTGAAAAAACATTGTATTCCATTTATTTATTCATATTTATTAAATATATCTACTTCCACATCCATTCCAGTGATGAGATCACATTTATACATTTTTTTATTTTGATGTATTTATTTATATATACATTTTTTGGGGGGGATTTATCCACTTTCTGGACATAAGAGTATAGTCTTATGTATTTTCATGATGTTCTGGAAAAAGGTTTTTGCAATAAATTTCTGAAAAAACATTGTATTCCATTTATTTATTCATATTTATTAAATATATCTACTTCCACATCAATTCCAGTAATGAAATCACATTAATTAATTAATTAATTAATTTTTATTTATTGATTTATTTATTTATTGATTTATTTATTTTGGGGGGGGGGGGGGGGATTTATCCACTTTCTGGACATAAGACTATAGTCTTATGTATTTTCATGATGTTCTGGAAAATGTTTTTTGCAATAAATGTCTGAAAAAACATTGTATTCCATTTATTTATTCATATTTATTAAATATATCTACTTCCACATCCATTCCAGTGATGAAATCACATTCATTTATTTATTTATATTTATTTATTTATTCATTCATTTTTCGGGGGGGATTTATCCACTTTCTGGACATAAGACTATAGTCTTATGTATTTTCATGATGTTCTGGAAAAAGTTTTTTGTGTTTAATGTCTGAAAAAACATTGTATTCCATTTATTTATTCATATTTATTAAATATATCTACTTCCACATCCATTCCAGTTATGAAATCATATTTATTTATTTATTCATGTATTTATTAATTTTTTTGAGGGGATTTATCCACTTGCTGGACATAAGACTATAGTCTTATGTATTTTTATGATGTTCTGGAAAATGGTTTTTGCAATAAATGTCTGAAAAAACATTGTATTCCATTTATTTACTCATATTTATTAAATAGATCTACTTCCACATCCATTCCAATGATGAAATCACATTTATTTATTTTTATTTATTTATTTATTCATTCATTTTTCGGGGGGGATTTATCCACTTTCTGGACATAAGACTATAGTCTTATGTATTTTCATGATGTTCTGGAAAAAGGTTTTTGTGTTTAATGTCTGAAAAAACATTGTATTCCATTTATTTATTCATATTTATTAAATATATCTACTTCCACATCCATTCCAGTTATGAAATCATATTTATTTATTTATTCATGTATTTATTAATTTTTTTGAGGGGATTTATCCACTTGCTGGACATAAGACTATAGTCTTATGTATTTTTATGATGTTCTGGAAAATGGTTTTTGCAATAAATGTCTGAAAAAACATTGTATTCCATTTATGTACTCATATTTATTAAATAGATCTACTTCCACATCCATTCCAATGATGAAATCACATTTATTTATTTTTATTTATTTCTTTATTTATTCATTTTTTGGGGGGGATTTATCCACTTTCTGGACATAAGACTATAGTCTTATGTATTTTCATGATGTTCTGGAAAAAGGTTTTTGCAATTAATGTCTGAAAAAACATTGTATTCCATTTATTTTTTCATATTTATTAAATATATCTCCTTCCACATCCATTCCAGTGATGAGATCACATTTATACATTTTTTTATTTTGATGTATTTATTTATATATACATTTTTTGGGGGGGATTTATCCACTTTCTGGACATAACAGTATAGTCTTATGTATTTTCATGATGTTCTGGAAAATGGTTTTTGCAATAAATGTCTGAAAAAACATTGTATTCCATTTATTTACTCATATTTATTAAATAGATCCACTTCCACATCCATTCCAATGATGAAATCACATTTATTTATTTTTATTTATTTCTTTATTTATTCATTTTTTGGGGGGGATTTATCCACTTTCTGGACATAAGACTACAGTCATGTATTTTCATGATGTTCTGGAAAAAGTTTTTTGTGTTTAATGTCTGAAAAAACATTGTATTCCATTTATTTATTCATATTTATTAAATATATCTACTTCCACACCCATTCCAGTTATGAAATCATATTTATTTATTTATTCATTCATGTATTTATTAATTTTTTTGAGGGGATTTATCCACTTGCTGGACATAAGACTATAGTCTTATGTATTTTTATGATGTTCTGGAAAATGGTTTTTGCAATAAATGTCTGAAAAAACATTGTATTCCATTTATTTACTCATATTTATTAAATAGATCTACTTCCACATCCATTCCAATGATGAAATCACATTTATTTATTTTTATTTATTTCTTTATTTATTCATTTTTTGGGGGGGATTTATCCACTTTCTGGACATAAGACTATAGTCTTATGTATTTTCATGATGTTCTGGAAAAAGGTTTTTGCAATTAATGTCTGAAAAAACATTGTATTCCATTTATTTTTTCATATTTATTAAATATATCTCCTTCCACATCCATTCCAGTGATGAGATCACATTTATACATTTTTTTATTTTGATGTATTTATTTATATATACATTTTTTGGGGGGGATTTATCCACTTTCTGGACATAAGAGTATAGTCTTATGTATTTTCATGATGTTCTGGAAAAAGGTTTTTGCAATAAATTTCTGAAAAAACATTGTATTCCATTTATTTATTCATATTTATTAAATATATCTACTTCCACATCAATTCCAGTAATGAAATCACATTAATTAATTAATTAATTAATTTTTATTTATTGATTTATTTATTGATTTATTTATTTTGCGGGGGGGGGGATTTATCCACTTTCTGGACATAAGAGTATAGTCTTATGTATTTTCATGATGTTCTGGAAAAAGGTTTTTGCAATAAATGTCTGAAAAAACATTGTATTCCATTTATTTACTCATATTTATTAAATAGATCTACTTCCACATCCATTCCAATGATGAAATCACATTTATTTATTTTTATTTATTTCTTTATTTATTCATTTTTTGGGGGGGATTTATCCACTTTCTGGACATAAGAGTATAGTCTTATGTATTTTCATGATGTTCTGGAAAAAGTTTTTTGTGTTTAATGTCTGAAAAAACATTGTATTCCATTTAATTATTCATATTTATTAAATATATCTACTTCCACATCCATTCCAGTTATGAAATCATATTTATTTATTTATTCATGTATTTATTAATTTTTTTGAGGGGATTTATCCACTTGCTGGACATAAGACTATAGTCTTAAATATTTTTATGATGTTCTGGAAAATGGTTTTTGCAATAAATGTCTGAAAAAACATTGTATTCCATTTATTTACTCATATTTATTAAATATATCTACTTCCACATCCATTCCAGTTATGAAATCATATTTATTTATTTATTCATGTATTTATTAATTTTTTTGAGGGGATTTATCCACTTTCTGGACATAAGAGTATAGTCTTATGTATTTTCATGATGTTCTGGAAAAAGGTTTTTGCAATTAATGTCTGAAAAAACATTGTATTCCATTTATTTATTCACATTTATTAAATATATCTACTTCCACATCCATTCCAGTTATGAAATCATCCATCCATCCATCCATTATCTGAACCTGCTTATCCTGAACAGGGTCACGGGGGGCTGGAGCCTATCCCAGCATACATTGGACGAAAGGCAGGAATACACCCTGGATGGGTCGCCAGTCCATGGCAGGGCACACACACCATTCATTCACACACTCATACCTTTGGGCAATTTAGACTCTCCAATCAGCCTAACGTGCATGTCTTTGGACTGTGGGAGGAAACCGGAGTACCCGGAGGAAACCCACGCAGACACGGGGAGAACATGCAAACTCCGCACAGAGAGGCCCCAGCCGACGGGGTTTCGAACCCAGGACCTCCTTGCTGTGAGGCAGCAGTGCTACCCATTGCACCATCCGTGCCGCCAGTTATGAAATCATATTCATTTTTTTTTTGGGGGGGGGGATTTATCCACTTTCTGGACATAAGAGTATAGTCTTATGTATTTTCATGATGTTCTGGAAAAAGGTTTTTGCAATAAATGTCTGAAAAAACATTGTATTCCATTTATTTATTCACATTCATTAAATATATCTCCTTCCACATCCATTCCAGTGATGAAATCACATTCATTTATTTATTTATTTATATTTATTTATTTATTCATTCATTTTTTGGGGGATATTTGTCTACTTTTTGAACATAAGACTATAGTCTTATGTATTTTTACGATGTTCTGGAAAATGGTTTTTGCAATAAATGTCTGAAAAAACATTGTATTCCATTTATTTTTTCATATTTATTAAATATATCTCCTTCCACATCCATTCCAGTGATAAAATCACATTTATTTATTTTTTATTTTGATGTATTTATTTATTTATTTATACATATTTTGGGGGGGATTTATCCACTTTCTGGACATAAGAATATAGTTTTATGTATTTTTATGATGTTCTGGAAAATGGTTTTTGCATTTAATGTCTGAAAAAACATTGTATTCCATTTATTTATTCATATTTATTTAATATATCTACTTCCACATCCATTCCAGTGATGAAATCACATTATTTATTCATATTTATTTAATATATCTACTTCCACATCCATTCCAGTGATGAAATCACATTCATTTACTTATTTATATTTATTTATTCATTCATTTTTCGGGGGGAATTTATCCACTTTCTGGATATAAGACTACAGTCTTATGTATTTTCATGATGTTCTGGAAAAAGGTTTTTGTGTTTAATGTCTGAAAAAACATTGTATTCCATTTATTTATTCACATTTATTAAATATATCTACTTCCACATCCATTCCAGTTATGAAATCATCCATCCATCCATCCATTATCTGAACCTGCTTATCCTGAACAGGGTCACGGGGGGCTGGAGCCTATCCCAGCATACATTGGACGAAAGGCAGGAATACACCCTGGATGGGTCGCCAGTCCATCGCAGGGCACACACACCATTCATTCACACACTCATACCTTTGGGCAATTTAGACTCTCCAATCAGCCTAACGTGCATGTCTTTGGACTGTGGGAGGAAACCCACGCAGACACGGGGAGAACATGCAAACTCCGCACAGAGAGGCCCCAGCCGACGGGGTTTCGAACCCAGGACCTCCTTGCTGTGAGGCAGCAGTGCTACCCATTGCACCATCCGTGCCGCCAGTTATGAAATCATATTCATTTTTTTTTGGGGGGGGGGGATTTATCCACTTTCTGGACATAAGAGTATAGTCTTATGTATTTTTACGATGTTCTGGAAAATGGTTTTTGCAATAAATGTCTGAAAAAACATTGTATTCCATTTATTTTTTCATATTTATTAAATATATCTACTTCCACATCCATTCCAGTGATGAAATCACATTCATTCACTTATTTATATTTATTTATTTATTCATTCATTTTTCGGGAAAGATTCATCCACTTTCTGGACATAAGACTATAGTCTTATGTATTTTCATATTCCATTTATTTATTCATATTTATTAAATATATCTCCTTCCACAGCCATACCAGTTATAAAATCACATTTATTTTTATTATTTATTTATTTATTTATTTATTTTTCGGGGGGAATTTATCCACTTTCTGGATATAAGACTACAGTCTTATGTATTTTCATGATGTTCTGGAAAAAGGTTTTTGTGTTTAATGTCTGAAAAAACATTGTATTCCATTTATTTATTCACATTTATTAAATATATCTACTTCCACATCCATTCCAGTTATGAAATCATCCATCCATCCATCCATTATCTGAACCTGCTTATCCTGAACAGGGTCACGGGGGGCTGGAGCCTATCCCAGCATACATTGGACGAAAGGCAGGAATACACCCTGGATGGGTCGCCAGTCCATCGCAGGGCACACACACCATTCATTCACACACTCATACCTTTGGGCAATTTAGACTCTCCAATCAGCCTAACGTGCATGTCTTTGGACTGTGGGAGGAAACCGGAGTACCCGGAGGAAACCCACGCAGACACGGGGAGAACATGCAAACTCCGCACAGAGAGGCCCCAGCCGACGGGGTTTCGAACCCAGGACCTCCTTGCTGTGAGGCAGCAGTGCTACCCATTGCACCATCCGTGCCGCCAGTTATGAAATCATATTCATTTTTTTTTGGGGGGGGGGGGATTTATCCACTTTCTGGACATAAGAGTATAGTCTTATGTATTTTTACGATGTTCTGGAAAATGGTTTTTGCAATAAATGTCTGAAAAAACATTGTATTCCATTTATTTTTTCATATTTATTAAATATATCTACTTCCACATCCATTCCAGTGATGAAATCACATTCATTCACTTATTTATATTTATTTATTTATTCATTCATTTTTCGGGAAAGATTCATCCACTTTCTGGACATAAGACTATAGTCTTATGTATTTTCATATTCCATTTATTTATTCATATTTATTAAATATATCTCCTTCCACAGCCATACCAGTTATAAAATCACATTTATTTTTATTATTTATTTATTTATTTATTTATTTTTTGGGGGGGATTCATCCACTTTCTGGACATAAGCGTATAGTCTTATGTATTTGCATGATGTTCTGGAAAAAGGTTTTTGCAATTAATGTCTGAAAAAACATTGTATTCCATCTATTTATTCATATTTATTAAATATATCTCCTTCCACAGCCATACCAGTTATAAAATCACATTTATTTGTATTATTTATTTATTTATTTATTTATACATATTTTGGAGGGGATTTATCCACTTTCTGGACATAAGAATATAGTTTTATGTATTTGCATGATGTTCTGGAAAATGGTTTTTGCATTTAATGTCTGAAAAAACATTGTATTCCATTTATTTATTCATATTTATTAAATATATCTAGTTCCACATCCATTCCAGTGATGAAATCACATTCATTTACTTATTTATATTTATTTATTTATTCATTCATTTTTCGGGGGAGATTCATCCACTTTCTGGACATAAGACTATAGTCTTATGTATTTTCATATTCCATTTATTTATTCATATTTATTAAATATATCCTTCCACAGCCATACCAGTTATAAAATCACATTTATTTTTCATTATTTATTTATTTATTTATTTATTTATTCATTTATTCATTTTTTGGGGGGGATTTATCCACTTTCTGGACATAAGACTGTAGTCTTATGTATTTTCATGATGTTCTGGAAAAAGGGTATTGTAATTAATGTCTGAAAAAACATTGTATTCCATTTATTTATTCATATTTATTTAATATATCTACTTCCACATCCATTCCAGTGGTCCAAAAATCTTTTTTCTTTATTTTTTGACTGAAATTGAGAGTAAATTGTGTTTATAATTAAAAGATTTAGGATGAAAAATATTTTTCAGTGGAAAATGAAAAAATACATAAGACCACTGAAAAACATATTTCATCCTAAACTTCTAAAAATGAATTTGTTTTCATTTATTTCTTAATCGTGTATTATAAACACGATTTACTAACTATTTCAGTCAAAAAATTATTTGAAAAAAAATATTTTTTCAAGTTTTAGACATAAGATGATGTTCTGGTTTTGCAATTCATGTCTGAAAAAACATTGTATTCCATTTATTTATTCATATTTATTAAATATATCTACTTCCACATCCATTCCAGTGATAAAATTATTATTTCTATTTTTTTTATTTTTATGTATTTATTTATTTATTTATTAATCATTTTTGGGGGGGATATTTGCCTACTTTTTTGACATAAGACTATAGGCTAATTCATTGTTTTCTAAATACTAAAACATGCACATCCAAACCAGATATGCAGATACAGGACATAAAAAGCAATGGTAAATCCTGCAGCTCTCTCCCACCACAAGTAGTTCCCAAATAACCAAAAATATACAGTCAATAGGCAGGCTTTACTACATTGAGTTCCAGGCAAACTCGACCAGGACTGTGCTACACTGTGTCATTCTCTGAGCATCCAGCAAAGACTAATAGGTAAGTGGTTTAGAAGGGATAACTGTAACACATACAGGATAAGAGTACATTACATAAGTGTAGAACAGGCTGAGGCTTTGCCTATATTTGGCTTTGTTATCATCCTTTCTGCACTCCTGTCTCTATTCCTGATGTCAAAACTCTCATTGTACATTTACATTAAATTATTTAACACATGCTGTAATCCAGAGCTATTTATGCATCTTAAATATTATATAGCTTTTTTTAAAACACAATCTATTTATAAAGTTTTATATTTTTCGGAAGCAATTTAGGTTAAGTGCCTTGCTGAAGGGCAGTGCCCCTCCGGGAAATGGAACTTGTAGTCTCTGAGCTACAAGCCCAGTTAATAAATCCCAATACATCACTCACATTCATGGCAACATTTATGAAGAACACAGGCTTTGCCATCCTGTTAGCCATCTAAATCATGACCCAGGACCTGACAGATATCAGAAATAATATCTTGTTCGCACAGTTTAATGATCCCAAGTGCAATTTATTGCCTGAGCAACTTTGAAGATATTGCATCCTCCACCCCTCACTCCTCATGATGATTAGATTTTGCGGTAATTACATATACCATACTGGTTCATACCTCATCATGACTGAAACATTTCTGAGCATGCCATTTTGTTTTATTAGCTACATTAAGCATACCCAGGACCTGCAAAAAATAACTAAATAAAAAAACAACACAAAATTTAAATCCAAAGTTTATCCAAAGTATTATAAAGCTACAATTTAAAACAGCGTGTGTGTATTTGTATTTTTCCAATTATATTTAACCTTGTTTTTAATTGAAATTATTTCCCATGGTGCATGGGATGTCTTCATAAACTCACCGAGCACTTTATTCGGAACATTTTTACTTTATTACACCTACTTATTCATCAAATAAAGTGCTCGGTGAGTGTATATATTTATTTCGTAGTGTATTGGGTGACTGTGTGAGCACTTTATTATATATTTATTAGACTTTTACTTCTACTGCTGTAGCCTATCCACTTTGAGTTTTGATGCATTGTGTGTTCAGAGATGCTCTTCTGCATACCACTGTTGTAATGGTGTTGTTGTAAAGTGAAACTTTACAGTCACTTTGAACTTTACATTTTCTTGCCTTAGACCACAAATTGCCTGGGCCAATGGAAAACATATGTTACACAGTTTGGGCTAATGGAAAACCATAAACGCAAACTGCCAGGGCCTATGAAAACCATACACTCAAACTGCCTGTGTCAATGGAAAACATACACTCAAACTGCCTGTGTCAATAGAAAACATATATTAATCAGTCTGGGCCAATAGGATCATATACTAAAACTGTCAATGGAAACACACAAAAGTTAAAATAGCATCAAATACAGCTGCAAGCAGAGATGTCGATGACTGAGCACCAATTGTGATCTGTAGGGCAGTGGGACGCACTTGGACATTGACTGCAAACTGACTAACTTCGGTGGGTATTGGATGCAAGGGTACATCTGTAATAATTACTTGAAAAGTATATTTCTGAAGTGGTGGTAGTGGCACAACATTTGATTGATACACATGACCTCTATGGGTCCTTCTTAAATTAGTACACTGCAGAAAGATGTGACAGAAAGGTGTGGTCAAATTTGGCATTATGGAGCCAGTGAAAATGGGCATTTTGCAATGGCCACAATGCACCTGTACCTATTGTACCCTATTTTTGAAAACAGCCAAAATTTGGGGCCCTACATGATTTGGTGATGGTGATGATTTTAGTGAAATTTACATTGCTGTCCTGCCATACCGGAGTGAGATTTTGTGAGTTTTTGACCATGGAAAAAGGATGAAATTTTAGCAGGAGGTCGAAAAAGGAGGAGGAAGAGGAAAAAGAAGAAAAACCTTGGAGCTTGACCCCCAAAAAATGCCAGAAAAGGAATCATCCCATTCAATAAGTGAAATGTAAACATAAGGAAGCTTAGGCAATAGAGAAATACATTTAAATCTGAAATGAGGTCTAAAGACCTGAGTGTGAGGGGTGGGGGGATGGTTTCTTCCATCATAGGAATATTCTTTATTAATTTGGCAGCATTTATGCTGTTGCTGTGTTTTGTAAAATTCTGGTATGTTCCAGATGGAAGCCAGAGGAAGACAGCAATAGCAGCGACAAACTTAACCCTCCTATCATATTAAGATTTTATGATTGTTTTTTACGTTTGGGGTCAAATTGAGCCCAACAGTTTAAATAAACTTAAAATGATTGCAATAGAAAAATAATAGGAGTCTATAATAGAAGAGCATAACTATTGCTAACCTAAGCACGGTAAAAGTTATTCACAAGTGAATTTTGCTGCGCCACTCATTAACCTGCAGTTTGCTTCATCCAAGCCAAGATTAGCACTGAACAAAAGCAAACACTGGCCACCACACATTACCTTTGACTGGCACACACACTGTAGGGTCAAATCAGATAAGGTTGTTGCAGCACCGTTTCAGATTTAGTTCATTTCTGTTCAAATCCTATGTTCTCACATATTTTCCGGCATTGCTATTATTTCATTTTTAGAGCTTCAAAAACACCTAATCTGGGAAGCCATATTTGAGCATTAATATCTTGACAAGTATTGTTCTAAGCCTCACCAAACTTTGTAGGATGGAAGACAAACATGTTTTCTGTATGCCATTTTATTTTTATAAGGCCCTAGAAAAAGTGCTAAATTCCTAAACGACAGTGATAATAAGGGTATTACAAACCCACATTTTTTGATCATATCAATCATATCAAATTGATATTTACCATTTCAATCATTATTTTTTCTGCAAATACAATCTTTTATTACTTTCATACCAATATTTGAGGTCTCTACCACCAATGGACGTGAATATATTATTAATAAAACAAGGCATGGTAGCATATTTTGGTCATTTTCATAGGACCAAAATGGTAGCTAGTAGGAACATGAAAATGTACATGGAAATTGCTTGATGTATGATCAAGAGTGCAATTAAGAGTGCAAAGTGCCAATATCCTTCCGTTTTTCTTCCATACAAAAATAGACGCGGATTTGAGAGATATTACCTTTCAAGGTATTAATGGCCAAACATGGCTTCCCAGATAAGGCGTTTTCTGAAACGTTACATGGAAGTTGCACAGTCCCAGTGCTGAGAATCGATGGCACAAAGGACTGCCTACAGGCAAGAATGGTGCAAAAAGCCAGAACACTCTGTTCCTCACCCCCTGACATTGGTCTCCACACAGCATAGGAAGACAGACAGGATTATATTGGCAGTCAGTCCTGGAGACCAACCACTTCAGACCCAAACAATAGACATAGACACCGCTGTTCTTGTAAACCAAAAACCAAAAACAACAACAACAACAACAACCTGTCCACATTGCTTAGTAAATCTTCAAAACGGAAAGTTATTGAAACCATGCCCAGAAAACGGTTTCAATCTCCCAGCGCCGTACAATCCCCCAAAAGCGACAATGCCCCCTCCCTCACACCCACACGCTCTCGGCACTGGCCTACCTGCATGGTGGTCAGGCCGGGCAGCGGTGGGGCTCAGCAGCAGGCTGAGGGTGAGGGTGAGAGCGATCGCTGGGATGCCCATGGTGGTGGTGGTGGTGGTGGTGATGTGTGTGTCTGTCTGCCTGAGGTTCTGGCCCCGGTCAGCGCACTACTGTATATCAAACCAACCCCACAGGGTTCAAAGTTCACCCTGCAAACAAGGACACATCAACACATTTCACAGCGAGATGTAAACCCTCCCTGCCCCCAAAGGTATGTGGGTGCCCCACACCCCTTCCACTAGTCTGCAGCGGGAGAAGGCAGAAGGGAAGGTGGACGGAATATACAGAGGAAAAGAGCAAGGAGATTTGAGGGGGAGGACTTCTACTTTCAGAGCCATATATTGTTTTATAAAGAAAGAGGGCCAAAGCAATCTAAATTAGGTCAATGTCAAGGGAGAAATTCTTTTTGAATTCCCTTCTGGGCATTGCTGTGAAAAGATACATTCGGCTGTGTTCCGGTTTTCACTTTTGTTTAAAAAAATGATTGTTGGTTTATTTGGCTAACTCAACACTTATCACAAATGTGGCCTTCTGTGTTTTGTTGGTGATATTGGATTTCTGAGAATAACACCTATGTTATGTTCTCCATTTTATAAGGAGCCCTGGATACGTTTGCTAAGTAAATATAATGTAATGTACTAGAAACCATTACATTATATTGCACATAATGTAACGTGCAAGTTCACATCATGGCGAAGGATTCATTCTTGCATTTGTGAGAAAGGTCAACTTATTTAGTGGTATAAATCATTTCAGAAATGCAAGCTGTATACTAAGTAAATGAATAAATAAATTAATAGGCAGGTCAGACAGAAATACAAAAGTCCACTGAAACGAACTTTATTGTGATTTTAAGTTATTCTACACATAACAATCGATTCAGCAACAGTTTCCACGGGCAGTCACAACGGTCAAATGTACGTACCAATACTGACCCCATGTGGTGTACTGTGCAATAACACGTATACAATCCGCATGTGTCCACAAAAGACAAAGACAACGGTATAACGGTAAATCCCACCCAAACCACACATTCCATTTAATACTTGTTTTTTTTTTTTCAACAATATCATAGACGCCAGTGTCCTTAAATTAGCTACCGTTGCTGCCGCTGCATAATTCGATGAAAGATACAAAACAAAATAATATTATAAACAGCCCACTATATTGCGTATAAATGGTATAAAAATAGCTGTAATTAATATATTGGCAGAAATATATAACCGATAACCCAGATGAATAATGGTGACCGTGGTAAATAAAGTATTCTTACGCAATCAGACGAGATGTCCCGTAGCTAGCTAGCTACCGACCTCAGCGCGTGCAACTAATGTTGTTATGATGTTGCTGCAAAGATGAAATACAGGGCGGCTTACGTGCGTTTCTGTGCTGGCGCAGAGCTTCGATTCCGCGTTTGTATTGCTGAGCCCTTGCAGTTTGGGTCGCGACTCACAACCGCCCTCTTTGATGCGTCAAAACTGACCCGCAGCTGTCGCCCACGCCTTCCTAGAGCTTATCTCGAGATCTGAGTACAATCATGTACAACAATCTCGCTCCAGCCAGGCCATTGCAATTTAATAATTTAGCCACAGGAGGGAGACATGACGTTTTAATGGACGAGATTTGGCAGGGTTTTAACGGTAGTATTGCTGTATTTTTATTTGGGCGTATTAGATAAACGTGTCATGAGACAAATAGAACAAAAAAGAGAAGGAGAAGGAGAGGGAAATACACATGAGTTTTGCCTTTCTAGATTCTCTCATCTGAATTTAACAGAATGTTCTCAAGGAGTTCGGGAAATTCTGTGAATTTGCTTGTTTGTTTGTTTGCAGGGAGACTGTAGGATGATGCTGGATCTTCTCTAGATCAACAAGGTTACGAATGTACCTTGCCTTAAATAATGGCATTCTCTTTTGTGCTAGTTCAGTAATATGCAGTAATCATCCTCCAAGTAGTGTTTGCCTATACACTTTTAACAGTCATTCACATTACATTAGCGGCATGAGTTGAATCCTGTTGCTGACGAAAACTGGCTTTTATTTTGACTGTTCTGCACACCCCTAGAGCCACTCACTGATCCAAAGTGCTGCACAAATCTTACTGAGTCCTCCACCCCCTTGAAGCAGGGAATATGTTTACATTTTAAAAAAAGGTTGTTCCATCTTGCATATTGCACCTTTGACTTGCAATTAAATTCAAGAGTTTCTTTTTTCCATGCAGACACAGCTTGGTATAAATTTTGGGCATGGGTCAAACACACCAAACTGTGTATGTCATGAAAAACACAAGCATGTGAATTTAATCATGAATGAGACAAATTGTTGATTGAATCCAGGCCTGTATGTACCGAGTACATTTATAAAACTTCCTGGCATATTTCAAAAGTGGATTATTTGTCAGCTTTTACAATAAATAAATAAATAAATGCTTAGAAAAAGAGAAACAAGTATGAATTTCAGAACCTGCTCAGGTGCGGTTTGGTTTGACAAAAATCAATCACTTGGTCAGACATGAAAAATAAACAGTGAAGAAAATACTGACCATAAACTGACCACTGACCATTAAACATAATACGTGATAAATGCAAAAATACAGAACATGCATACATTTGCATTGACAAATGTTTATGCAAAATGCAGGACATTCATAAAAAAGATTATCTAATAGAAAAACCATGAGTGAACTGGTTTCCTCACAGATCTACAGTACATAAAGAAGGCACACAAAGATTTATTTGTTACCTACCCCGAAGAGAATAAACAGCAATAAATGAATACATTGCATCACACATTCAAGTTGTAACATTAATTTTGTATATAGGACAGTTTCACATCAATATATTTTTAGAGATTTAGACACAACAAGGAAACAAAAGTTAAAAGAAAAAGCTTGTAATACAGACACACATGCACAAACACACACGCACTCACACACACGCATGAACACACAAACTAGGAACAATGCCACAGACTAACTGATATCAGTGTCCTAAAATGAAGTCTATTCATCGCCCTGATTTCTTTAAAGGAGAATGGGACAATGTGCCCACCTTTTGTATTTTTGCTTTATTCAGATTGGGTAGAAAGCAGAGGGGGCAGCGGACTGCAGCAAGGAGGGGCCACAGCAGGTGCCATGGGGGTGCCGTGGGGGTGCCGTGGGGGTGCATGGGGAGGTGTGGGGAGGCATGGGGAGGCGTGCGGAGGTGTGGGGAGGCGTGTAATGCAGATGCTGCATCTCTTTACAGCTCGGTGGTACTGCGGGTCTGTGCTTCCTAGTCAAATTATCACTACCATAGATATCAACTCACTGCTCAGGGGAATTTGCACCCGACTACGTTTGTCAGTTCAGAAACGACAAACTAAGAGATGTGATGCTCTTTTTTTTTTCGGGACTTATTGATCTCCCTCTGCCACCCTTCCGGCCGGCTTCAGGAGGAGATGGCAGACACACGACCCCTACTCTCACTTCCTTCTCCTCACCACTAATTCCACGCGGTCCATGTCGTCGGAGAATGACAAGGTCAGCGTATTCGCAGCGCGTGCATCCGCAGTCGGTGCTACAGGACGATGAGAACCAGTCGGCTTACCCCACATCCTTCCACTGCAAGGCTGAGCCGATTGTTGCTTTGCGGAGGTCCGGTCTGGCAAGGCGTGGCGTGACCGAGAATCGATTGGTTACGGAATGAGCGTCTTCACAGCGTGAGCCACCCAGACGCAACACAAACATGTCACTCTGGGGTGCAGGGGGCACTGTGAGCCTCTGGGTCTCTCTCGCTCACCTCCCCACTCTCTCTCCCTTTCTCTGCCTCTGTGCTTTTCTCTCAATTTAAAATGCAAAGCATAGACATTTCCGCAGAGGAAGATGAGTTTTCGAGTTTTAAATACCTCAAGTTTTTTTTACATCAGTCAGTGCAGAGCATGATCTTTTTATTGCTTTTGTGGGAGCACAGCGTCACCGTCCCTCAGTCTGTGACAGGCTGCCGCACTCATCCTTTCTACCTCTCTCCACTCTGCCCAGTCTCTCCATCTTCCTCTCATACACCCCCCCCCCCATCCCTCTCTCCCCTCCCGCCTGGCGCAGACAGGAGGCGCTGCTTAGCCGATCGCTCGGGCCCGACGGGCGTGTCCTCAGAGCCGGTCAGCTGCCCTCAGGAAGGGGCTGCCGGTGGCGGTAGTGGCAGGGGGAGGGGGACAGGGTCCGGGGTCCGGGCGGAGACAGGGACAGGGCGGAGCTGCGCTCGTACTGGTACACCAGCATCCTGATGCAGTGCGAGCCGGCGGGGGAGACCCGGGAGCTGCTGGTGACGGACAGGCTGCGCCCGGCGCAGAAGGCCTGGGGCGGCAGCCGCTTCCTGTCCCCGCAGCAGAGCGGCGCGCCCAGCGCGGCGGCGGCCATTTTGCGGAAGCGGCGGCTGATGAAGCAGTACAGGAAGAAGTTGACGGCCGTGTTGAGCAGCGCCAGCATGTTGGCTAGGTCGGCCAGCAGGTGGAGCGGACGGGTGGGGGCGGAGGGAGGGCCAGGCGCGGCGGCGTACAGGAGGTAGAGGATCAGGACCACGCGGGGCGCCCACAGGGCCGCGAACACGGAGGTGACGGCCAGCAGGATGGCGGTGGTCTTGCCCGTGGAGTAGCGGCCGCGGAGGCGCATGGAGGAGACGCGCCGGCCGTGGAGCTGCCGGACGATGGCGGAATTCAGCGACAAAAACACGGCGCAGGGCACCAGGTACACGCCCACGCAGTGCACCCACACCAGGGCCTGCTGGGCCGGACCGAACCCCCCGCCCGGGGGCCCCCTCCACAGGTCCGGCCACCAGTAGTAGGGGGCGCCGGAGAGCAGGCCCCCCAGGTACACGGCCAGGATGACTCGGCGCGCGCGGGCAGGGTAGGACAGCACGTGGTAGTGCAGCGGGTGACACACCGCCACGTAGCGGTCCACGGTCAGCGGCACGGTGATCCACACAGAGGTGTGCAGGGAGCAGAATTCCAGAGCCTGAACCGCCTTCCCCAGGTAGGGGGGCAGCGGCGCCCCCAGGATGAAGTCCTCCAGCAGGAAGTCCACGAACACGATGAGGAGGAGGACCAGGATGTCGGCCGCGGCCAAAGCCAGGAGGTAGTTGTAGGAGGACTTCTGCCGCCTCAGGACCAGCTGGGATAGGACCACCACCGTCAGGATGTTCGCTGCAGTGGGAACGGGCAACAATATGAATGGAGGTAGAGGGGGGGGGGGGGGGGGGAAGGGGGCAGAAAAAGTGTAGAGCAAAACAATTAACAGGAGGGCAAAGAGACAGATGAAGGGAGAGGACCGTAGGGAAGAAATAATAAAAGAAGATTATAGTTATGATAAATAGAACATTAGCATAAATTAGCCGCTGGGGTACTTAGCGGAAACGAGAGCACAGTGAAGTGAGCGTGGAGGATGAGAGCACAGCATGTTCCAGGGAAGAGGAACCAGAGGCAGATTCCATCTTCAGCATCATTACACGATGAAGATATTTTCATTTACAACGCATCCCTCTGACAGACTCTCACAAAGTGAATGGAAAAAGTACAGTACATGAAACACACAGAAGGCCTTCTTCTGCTACAGACGAAGGGGAAAATCAGTGTAGCAGGAAGTACTACGTGTATGCATCTGTACTGTTAGCATTGATAAAATCCCTATGTTTGGAAGACCGTGTTAGCTCATGATGTTCCGAACACCTAATCACAATGTACAGTTGTACAGTTTTACAGTAGTAGTAGCAGCAATAGTAGTAGCAGTAGCAGTAGTAGCAATAGCAGTAGTAGCAGTAGCAGTAGTAGCAGTAGCAGTAGTAGCAATAGCAGTAGTAGTAGTAGTAGTAGTAGCAGTAGTAGTAGCAATAGCAGTAGTAGTAGTAGTAGTAGTAGTAGTAGTAGCAGTAGCAGCAGTGATAGCATCAGCAGCAGTTGTAGTAGCAATAGCAGTAGTAGTAGTAGCGTCAGCAGCAGTAGTAGTAGCAGTAGTAGTAGTAGTAGTAGCAGTAGCAGCAGTGATAGCATCAGCAGCAGTTATAGTAGCAATAGTAGTAGTAGTAGCATCAGCAGCAGCAGCAGTAGTAGCAATAGCAGTAGTAGTAGTAGTAGTAGTAGCAGTAGCAGCAGTGATAGCATCAGCAGCAGTTGTAGTAGAAATAGCAGTAGTAGTAGTAGCGTAAGCAGCAGTAGTAGTAGTAGCAGTAGTAGTAGTAGTAGCAGCAGCAGCGGCAGCAGCAGTAGCAAAAGCAGTAGTAGTAGTAGTAGTAGTAATAGTAGTACCAGTAGCAGCAGTGATAGCATCAGCAGCAGTTGTAGTAGTAATAGTAGTAGTAATAGCAGCAGCAGTAGTAGCAGCAGCAGTGTACTTTGGGGCGGCCTATAGCATAGTGGTTAAGGTACATGACTGGGACCTGCAATGTCGGCGGTTCCCGGTGTAGCCACAATAAGATCCGCACAGCCGTTGGGCCCTTGAGCAAGGCCCTCAACCCTGCATTGCTCCAGGGGGGATTGTCTCCTGCTTAGTCCAATCAACTGTACATCGCTCTGGATAAGAGCGTCTGCCAAAATGCCCATAATGTAATGTAATGTAGTAGTAGCAGTAGCAGTACCAGCAGTAATAGTAATAATAGCAGCAGCAGCAGTTGTAGTAGTAGTAGTAATAGCAGCAGTAATAGCAGCAGCAGCAGTTGTAGTAGTAGTAGTAATAGCAGCAGTAGTAGCAGCAGCAGGAGCATTAGTTATAGCAGTAGCAGTGGCAGTAGTAGCAATAATAGTAGTAATATCAATTACAGTAATAGCAGCATTATTTCATAGCTTGTGCTGTTAACCGTTATCAATATTTATGCCTTGGTGACAGGATACCGGCCGTTTATCCTGCTATTAAAGCTTAATTGAATTATTGAGCTGGGCTGTGACGGAGAGAAGAGAGGATGTGGGGTTTGTCTTTCATCCACAGGGGGGGGATCTCAATTCAGATCAACACAGAAACGCAAACACGCACATCTGATCACACATGCCGGCACATGCAAGCACACCATCTGCGTCTATTTCCACGCACACGTCTGTCTCTGGCTCTGGCTCTCTCAATTCAAAGGCTTTACTGGTACGCTATATTTCAAAACACATATTGACAAGGTGTAATGATAAAAACAATCATATAAAAACCAAAAAACAAAAGAGAAACAACAATAACAGTCGGAATAACAGTGATATAAAATGTATTAACTGTGAAATATAATTTTTTCAATTAAATGTATTATTAAAGTTCATTTTCTATGCAATAGATTGGCGACCTGTCCAGGGTATATTCCTGCCTTTTTTCCCAATGCATGCTGGGATAGGCTTCAACACCCCCCGAGACCCTAACCTGGAATAAGTGGATTAGATAATTGATGGATGCAGTGTGTTACCAATTTATTTATTCTCATTTATACTACATCCAACGTATTTCTCTCTCTCTGTAAGGTACAGGAATAAGGTACAGGTTCCAGCAGCTCTGCACAGCAGAATTGGTGATGTTTTTATATTGGCAGGCAAAACTTGTGTCACACACAGAAACATGGTGGATGTATTGATAGTTATTATGCAAATTTCAGTATTTTAAAATTATGCTATTTTTGTGTTAAATGCACAAGTGATGGAGAGATTGGGGGCGGGGAATTTTCGTTTCTTTGTTGGGGGTTGGGGAGAGGGTAAGATTAAAGGAACGGGACGGGGACATTTTGGGAAGTCTTTGTGTTTCAATAACATAACATAAAGTCTCTCCCTTTCTCTCTCTCCCTCTCCCTCTCTCTCTCTGTAACACCTTCCCTCGTTCCACTGTCTTCACCACTAGCACTCCCTCTTTCTCTCTCCCTCTCTTTTTGCAGCATGACTAATCACAGCAACAGCAGCCATATGCTGCACCGTCTAAATTTAAAATGCATTTAATCGCCGTGCCGTATCATTTGCGATACCAACACGCGCAGACAAACAAAACGATAACTGATTCTAATGAGGCGTTAAAACAAAACGAAAATCGAATAAAAATGAAAAAGTAAAACCGACAACGTCTATCTCTCCGTCCATCTCCCTCCATCTCGCACTCATCACTGGTACGCCCCCTCCCCAGAGGTCCACCCTCCCCTCCACCCAGCCCCACCCCCACGTCCTCCTCTGTCCTCCACCGCCTGATCCCGGCTTTGCAATCATTGGCTTTATCTGCGCTAACAATAGGGAATCTAACCGGCACAACGGGCTTCCAGGTGAAAGTGTCAGTGTGACACAAGAGCGGGCCGCGAAATCTGTTCAATCTGCAGACAATCGCGCCGAGGACACCTGCCGTCACCGGCCGGGAAACACGCGGGTCCCGCGTGGTCGCCAGAGCGCCCGCCACAAAACCCCTCAGGGATCATCCGGATCGGCGTCGCCATGGCGAAAAGGCCGGCCCCGGGCCCAGCCCCATTCAGGCGCGATTAAGCGCCGCAGAGCGGAGAAAGACCTCTTTCCTCCATCTTCCCGGAGAAAATGTGTTTCGTGAAAGAGCAGCCTTTCTGCGTGCGCAGACGGGCCGGGGGAGGGCGTGATTCATTCACACGAATAAAGGGAGTCAGGTATGAGCCACCAGGCCTCTCAGGCTGCTCCCGCTCAGACCGGCCGTTTGTTCCCAGTCTCCTTACACCGAGCAGAAATGAGCACGGTAGGACGCTGTCTTTGGACTGTTGGGGTTCAGAGTTAATGTGGTGTCACTGGATGTGTGTGTGTGTGTGTGTGTGTGTGTGTGTGGCGAGATGGCAGTTGGATCTTTGTTGCAGGTGCAAGCACGAGTGCTATTGCTCTAAACATCTAAACTCCACACTATCTCACACCCGTAACTGTCGTCGTTAATGAAAGACAGGTGCAAAATGATGTTCTTGTGTTGTAACAATTTCCGCTACTCAATGTTGTTTCTCCAAACCCCCCCCCCCCTTCCCCGATCTCTTTTTTGAGCAAGATGGCTAAAAATGGCAGCAAAATACAACAAACAAGACACAAACACAGACAAGAACATAAAAGGCAAAGTAGCGCAAGGGGATACATTTGAGCTAGAGTGGACGAGACTGGAGAATAGGGTAAAAAAAGGTAGGGTAAGAAAAAGGCGGGAAGGTCAAATTAATGAATATAAATATAACACCACATTATAGAGTGAAGCATCGATGAGCTGGTTGGTGCCTTCATTGGCAGCCAATCGCTGTTGGCCAATTGCTGTTGAGTGAGTGTGTGTGTGTGTGTGTGTGTGTGTGTGTGAATGGGTGAATGAGAAGCATCAACTGTACAGCGCTAGCTTTTACCTTCAGCATATGAAAGGCATGCTCAATTGGGTTTAGATTGGGCGATTGACTTGGCCACTCAAGAATTGAGCGTTGTTTTAGCTTTGAAAAACTCCTTTATTGCTTTCGCAGTATGATTGGTATCATACCTTGCTGTAGAATGAGAACGGCCAGCCAATGAGTTTCGAGTCATTCATTTGAACTTGAGCAGATAGGATGCGTCTATACACTTCAGAATTCACTTTGCCACTACCATCAGCAGTTATATCATCAATAAATATAAGTGAGCCAGTACCTTCGGCAGCCATACATGCCCAGGCCATAACACCCCCCACCCTGTTTCTCAGATGACGTAGTATGTTTTGGATCTTTGGCAGTTCCTTCTCTCCTCCTTCTCTCTTTGCTCTTTCCGTTACTCAGATATAAGTTCATCTTTGTCTCATCTGTCCACAACAACTTTTTCCAGAACTGTGATTGCTTTTTTAAGTACTTCTTGGCAAACTAACCTGGACATCCTGTTTTTTTGCGGCAGTGTAGTGTTTCTGATCTGTCCGACAGGCGTTTGGGGATTTTTCTTTAATATCTTCTGTCATCAGCTATGGAGGTCTTCCTTGGTGAGCTTACTAATTGCAGAGGAACTGGCCTTGCGATTAGTAAGCTCACCAATACTCTCGTTCTTCTTAATTATGTTCCAAACAATTCATTTTGGTAAGCCTATAAGGCTGGCCGATTACTCTAACCTTTTTACTCTTGTTTCTCAGTCTCCTAATGGCTTCTTTGGGTTTCAATGCCACAACTTTGGTCGTCATGTTGATAAACAGCGATAATAGTTTCCAAAGGTGGAGGAAAGACTCTGCGCTGAGAGCTCTTTTATACCTGCATTAAGGAGGCAATTAAACACCTGTGAAGCCATGTGTCCCAAACTTTATGGTGCCCTGAAATAGGGGGACTATGTATGAACACTGCTGTAATTTCTACATGGTGAAACCAAAATGTATATAAATAACCTTTAATAAAATCGGTTTTAATTGCATGATTCCAAATCTAAAATTGTGGCAAACCAGAGGCAAATGAAGATATAATGTCAAACATTACGGATAGCACTGTATGCTGAGACCTGAGTGGAGAAAATAAAATGAACAGATCTGCCTTGTTGAGACATGTTGGCTCGGCACTGGTATGGGGGAATAACTGACAGCACCTGTGGGACAGCGGGTGGTGGTGGCGGTGAGCGAGGTGGGGAAGGAAGTGTCAGGTGAGCGAGGTGCGGAAGGATGTGTCAGAAAAAGCTGCCACTTCTCGCCGTGGTTTCTACATTTCCTGCACAGAGCGCAGGACTGCCTCGTCAGGAGGTTAAACATCCCCCTCGCTGTCTCTCTCCATCTCTCTCACGCAAACCACGTCTCGCCTTTTGAGGCCCAACTGAAGACACACTTTAATAGAATTGCTTTTATCTCATTTTATACCTTGGTCATTTTTATTACATTTTATTATTTTGTATTTTAATTTATTACTCCGTTTTTCTTGTATCTTGTTTCTATCTGTATTTCGTTTTTTATCTCATTTTGTACAGCACCAATGTTGAAAAGTTCTATATAAAGTTATTATTACAGCATTATTATCATCCATCTTACAACCTCTCTCTCTCGATCTCCCCAGTTCAGGCCGATGCTTAATCTTCCCAGATATCTGTAACCTGTTTGCTGACACGTTTTCGCGATGTGCTGTGATTGGTTGGCGCCCAAATCACATCCACCAAGCCAGCCGCCGGCAAACAGCTCAGAGAATGGAGCCCCTGTCAAAAAATCCATCGGCCTTCGCTCACAAGAGCATGACTTACTGTATCATAGCACAGCATTTAAACGCACGGATGACTCACAGACAGAGTTCTTAAACGTGGCTTATAGGCTCCGCAGAACAGACCAAACCGCAGTGGGCAGCCCAGCAACTTAGTCCTCCTTGAGTCCCACATTAGCCCAATAAGCCCATTAATTTCAGTGCTACATGCATACATAATCAACGGCTCGTCCTGTTAAGGCACTCTTGTGGCTCCGCCGTTATGCACTGCAGTGCGTGGATGAGACCCGCGGTCTGCTTTCGAATCCAGACCCTGCCAGGGCTCACTGTGCCTGGCAGACATAGCAGGGCGATACTCGGTGGGATCGAATGCCACCCGGGGTAGCGAGAGTCTCAAGGTAGCTGGGAATGACAGCCTCTCATCGCTCACCAGTGACCCCTGCTGGTCAGTCGGAGGCACTGCAAGCGTGCCTGTCACCCTCTGACTCATATCTGCAAGAGACCCGCTTGCAAACTGCAGTGTGATAAGAACCATCGAATGAACGTCACGTGATTCGGCGGAGAGCATATGCTTTCTGTGCTCTCCCGAATCGACAGCCGAGGGCACATTACAGGCTTGAGGAAGATTGCTATTATTATTATTTTTAAAGCTTTAAAACAAATCAATAGAATTCTGACATCAGGGCATCATTCTGGCTTGTCCAGCTGGTTTAAATAAAGCCCTGTTTTACAGCAAGCCCCCGAAGCCCTGAAAATTACTCCTCATCTGTTGCTGCGGAGTTCAGAAGGAAAGGAAAGAAAGTGAAGAATGAAAAAAAAAAAAAAAAAAGGACTAATTCCTGTTGAGAGGAATATACCCTGAGCCACGCACAAGGACACGCATTCAAGCACACACACGTGCAGACACACTCAGGCTCATTGCACACACACCCATTCACAAAAGTAAACAGACAGGCAGGCAGACACACGCTCACTCTCTCTCTCACACATATGCGTGCATACATGAATGGAAAACATATACTTCAGCACACACTTCCACTCTCACACACCGACAATCACAGAGAATTTCTGTCATACACACGCACACACACACACACACATACACACACATGCATGCATGCACACACAACATATGCAAACTCCCTTCTTCCTCTCACACACTCTTCTTCTCTCTCCCTTTCTCTTACACATTCACACACACTCTCTCTCATGCACACACTCACTCACACACACACTCTCTCTCTCTCTCTCTCTCTCTCATACACACACACACACTCTCTCTCTCTCTCTCCCTTTCCATTGCACACTCACACAATCTCTCTCCCTCACTCTCTCTTTCTCTCTCAAACACTTTCTCACACACACACACACACACACTCTCTCTCCCCCTTTCTCTTCCACACACACTCTCTCTCTCCCTCCCTCACTCACACACACACACACACACACACACTCTCTCCCTCCCTCACTCACTCACTCACTCACTCACACACACACACACACACACACTCTCTCCCCCTCACTCACACACGCACACTCACACTCACCGGGCAGGCCGAGGCAGAGCAGGGTGCTGTAGTAGATGACGGGCAGGGGACCCAGAGGGCAGCGCAGGGTGCTGGCGGGGGGCTGCTGCCCAGGGGTCCACACGCTGCTGTTGGAGGGCAGGAGGTAGAAGATGTGGCTGTGCTCCATGATCCAGTCCTGCCTCTTCCTCCTCTTCCTCCTCCTGCGCAGAGGGGCTGAGAGAGAGGGTGCGCTGTCCTTGGGTGTCAGTCGGCACCGCGGGTGTGTGTGTGCGCGCGCGAGTGTGAGTGTGTGTGTGTGTGAGAGAGAGAGAGAGAAAAGCAGTGGTGATTTTGTTTTTGGTAACGGAGGTTGAGAGAGGAAGAGAGTGAGAGAAGGGACAGAGCGGTGGTACGACCGGAGAGGAGAGAGCCAGCATGAGTGACTGAGTGAGAACAGGAACGAGGGAGAAAGAGAGAGAGGGGGGGTAGAGAGTGAGAGAAAGGGGGACAGAAAAAGATATGGAGAGGGGGAGAGAGGGAGAGAGAGAGAGATTTGGAAGTGTGACAGGAGAAATTAGAGGCAGAGAGAGATGGAGGGAGAGAGCAAAGTAGGCAGCTCAGAAAGGAGGAGAGGGTAGAAAAGGGAAAAGGAATGAACGGACAAAAAGAGAGCAAGACAGAGCGTGTGTAACGATGGGGAAACAGGGGGAGGGAGTGAAACCGAGGACAGAAACCGAGACTGAGAGGGTGAATGCATGACTGGGGGTATATGAAGGAGGAACAGATGAAGATACAGGGTCTAAGAGAGGCACAGACATTTTTTTTTTTTTAAGACATACAAGGGCATACAAGGGAGTCCCTCACTATTACACTATTACAAGTGAAGTGCGTGTGTGGGTGCGTGCGTGCATACACACAAATACTGTATGTCTGTGTTCATAAATAAATATACATTACTGTATACACAGACATAATCAGTATAGTACTAGACTACTGGGCCAGTCTTCCTTGTTAATCGAACGAATGGCTTTTTGTTATTAAAATTTGAGACATTGTAGCAGGTTGTTTAATCTCAGCCAGCCAGGAGGGCTGCATTTTTCCTGTTTGCAGACCAAATCTATCCAGCTTAGAAATAATCAATACTCTTTCTCATGTCTTTTTACTGTGCATGCATTTTGCAGGGCAATACATCTGGGCTAGAACTTAAAAGTGCCTAGTTCAACATATCTGCAACAGGCAACTATATTACATACTTTCTATGTGCTGAGGGCACATTTTTAAATGATATGTTATTTTTCAGTTCAGGAAGTGCAACCATTGAAATGTAATTCGAAGGGGAATCAGCTCCCACAGCAGCCAAATATGCCGAAATCATTTCAAATACATTATTTTGTCTGAAAAGTCTGCACTTGGTCAGTGTGCATTAGCATTAGTTTATATACTTTGGGTTTGTTAGCTGATTAAAGATATTAAATGAGTGAATCATTGTCATTTAAAACATGTGGCAACACAACCCGTCTGTTTTCTCATCTATCCTCACTGTGATGAAAGTGGGCGGCACGTAGACGCTGTGACTCAAACACCATTTTACCTCACACCAAGCTGCCGTGGGCCCGGGCAGCAGGGAACACAATTCCACGTACAGTGACGAAATTCTATGAAAAGTGCCCCAGGTATCCACTCGACCTGCTCGTCCCACACAGAAATGAGGAGCGACACACAAGAGGAGTGAAGGACAAGGCCGAGACCAGCCGATAAAGCGCCAAACACCGGGCCGCGTGGGGAGGGAGCGGGAGTGAGACCAAGTGTGGTTACCGCGAGTTCCTGTGAGTGCTTGTGTGTGTGTGTGTGTGTGTGTGTGTGTGTGTGTGTGTGTGTATGTGTGTGTGAGAGAGATAGCGAGCATGTGAGAGAAAGAGAACCCAAGAGACAGAGCACGAAAGTGAGTGAGAGAAAGTCAGTGTTGCAAATAATAGCGGATTAATAATAGTAATAGATAGTAATAGAAGTCCAAGCCGCCTTCGCTTTAATGCAAGTGTGTTTGTGTGGTGTACACTCACTGGGGATTTGTAGATGAATGGTACATGTAGTGCACACTCACTGAGGATGAGTAGTGGATATAGGGTGAGAGAGAGAGAGAGAGAGAGAGAGAGAGAGAGAGAGAGAGAGAGAAGAGAGAGAGAGAGAGAGAGAGAGAGAGAGAGAGAAGAGGAGAGAGAGAGAGAGGGAGAGAGAGAGAGAGGAGAGAGAGAGAGAGGAGAGAGAGAGAGGAGAGAGAGAGAGAGAGAGGAGAGAGAGAGAGGAGGAGAGTGAGAGAGAGGAGAGGAGTGAGAGAAGAGTGGAGAGCAGAGAGTGGAGGAGGGGAGAGGAGAGGAGAGGCTTTGTTTGGGGCAGACATGTTAGTTATTTCATGATTCCTCCAAGTCTGTTGCAACTGTAGTGTCAGTCCAGCATTGAGGATTGGGTCAGGGCTGTTTTTAAGAATGTGAGTGTGTATGAGAGAGGGAGTGTGTGCGTCCGTGTGTGTGTGTACGTTTGTGTCTGTGAGAGGGAGTGTGTGTGTGAGTGTGTTTGTGTATGAGAGAGGGAGTGTGTGTGTGCGCGCGCGCGTGTGTGTGTTTGTGTATGAAAGACGGAGTGTGATGTGTGTGTGTGTGCGCGTGTTTGTGTATGAAAGACGGAGTGTGTGTTCCGGGGAGGGGGGCTCAGTGCACTCAGGTCAGGTACACACACTGCTGTCAGTTGGTGTGTACAATGTAATCATTGTATGAAGGACGAAACTAAGAAGGAGCGGTACCAGCTCAGTGAGACTCCCACTACCCTGACCCGCCGACCATAGTACGGCACCAAAGGGCACAGCCAGCGGGAGAGAGGGCCAGCGGGAGAGAGGGTACAGCCAGCAGGAGAGAGGGCACAGCCAGCAGGAGAGAGGGCCAGTGGGAGAGAGGGCACAGCCAGTGGGAGAGAGGGCACAGCCAGTGGGAGAGAGGGCCAGTGGGGAGAGGGCCAGTGGGAGAGAGGGCCAGTGGGGGAGAGGGTATAGCCAGCGGGAGAGAGGGTACAGCCAGCGGGAGAGAGGTCACAGCCAGTGGGTGGGAGAGATGCTGATGCTGAATGGAGAGGTCTGGTGCTATGGGGTTTCATTTTTGCCAGAAATAACTAGATTGCTTTTCACTACACTTTTGTCCAGGTTTGTTTGTCGGTGGCTATTGTTCACAGGTTACAGTAGCATGTGGTGATGGGTTTTGTCGTCCTCACCGTTGTCTTGCCATGCGTCTGTACGGTCTTCTGAAGTGAAAATGTTAGGCTAACAGTTTAAGTTGAACTTCTCAACAACTGTGTACTATACACTCACCGAGCACTTTATTAGGTATTTATTAGATGTATTTTGTAGACTTCTACTGCTGTAGCTTATCCACTTAGTTATGATGCGAGAGTATATGAGAGTATAGCTATGGCAGAATTTCGGGTCAAAAATCAAGTTCTGATGTGCATTCAGTTAAACAAAATCTTACACACGAATATTGACTGAAAATCAATGCGAACAACGTAAAGCATGCAATAAAGTCGGACACTTACAGTATTAAACCCACCTCGTTTCCTGAACTAATTGAAGAAATTGTGTGATCGATAATGCGGACGACACGGCAGGTTGACATAGAGAAAACGACATAACACATCAACACTGTAACATCAGCTACTGTAACCTATATGCATAGTAGACATAGGCAATGCATTCTACAAAACAGATGACATGGTCAAAAAGGACTTGAGAATGACACAGCAATAGATATCAACAGATGCGATCTAACTGAAAAACAATAAGCATCGATGAGACATAGACAAAAGTGTAGTGAAAAGCAGTCAACTTGTCTTTGGCACAAATGGAACCCCGAATGATGGGACAGAATGTCTGAAGATAGGAAGGGGCAGTACCATTCTGCTTGGCAGGCCAGTGTGAGAGAGATCTGAACTGGAGGTGGGAGGCCTTCGGCAGCCAGTGAAGGGTGCCCGAACGCGCCGGGCCAAGCGTGAATTTAGGCACACGAGAGACCAAGCAGGCGGCAGCCCTACGAACAGGGGTAATGTTCTTCACCCTTGAGGCCAGATGCGACTACATCTGACACTCACCGTCAGACCAAAGCATGTCCAAAGCAGCTTCCCTGCCCACTGCTGAGTAAAGACGTCGTGTAGAACTTGTACACGCAATAGTAGTCAAGTAAGTTGTTTTGGACACGAACAGGGTCTCATCGCACACCAGTGATTCCTACTGGTCAGTCCGGTGCCTGCCAGTTGGCCTGTTGAGCTGTACGTTGTGCCCTCGGCAGACTCAAGTCTGCACCTGCCCACCTTTCAAACGGTAGCGTGAAAAGAGGTGTTGGCTGACATCACATTCTTCGGAGAAGAACATACAGTCCGTGCTCATTAAATGAGGTTCCAGTCAGCTTTGCAGCGTGACGGCAAAGAATCTTGGGGTGACTCTTGATAACTGCCTCACTCTGGCTCCACAAGTATCCTTCACTGCCAGAACCTGCAGGTTCTTTCTGTGTAATATACGCCGTATCCGCCATCTCGTGACGGAGAAAGCCACCCAGCTCCTAGTCCAGGCGCTCGTCATTTCCCGCCTGGATTACTGAAACTCCCTCCTAGCCGGTCTCCCAGCATGTGCCATCAAGCCCCTCCAGCTGGTCCAGAATGCTGCAGCCCGCCTGACCACCAGTCAGCCCAGGTCGGCTCATGACACCCCGCTTCTCATTGGCCTCCGCTGGCTTCCTATTGCCACACGCATCCAATTCAAGGCCCTAGTGTTCACATTTCAGGCTGCTAAGGGGACTGCCCCACCTTACATACAATCCTTGATCACTCCCTACTCCCCAGTTAGACCACTCCGGTCTGCCAGCTCTGGTCGCCTTATGGTTCCCTCTCTACATGCACCTGGCGGTCGAGCTGCACGTTCACGCCTGTTTTCCGTTCTGGTTCCTCAGTGGTGGAATGACTTGCCTACCACTGTCAGGACAGCAGAATCCCTCCCCCTATTTCGACACAGACTCAAAACACACCTTTTCAAACTCTACCTTAGTCCTCCCTCCTGATTTCCCCCGCCCCCCCTTTCTGATATCCCTATCCCCCTTGTCTAACCCCCAAAAAAAGGAAAGAAAAAGAAATGCACTTATGATGACGACTATATGTTTAGAACAGCTTTCCATGTGTATTTTCCTAGTTATGGCTGTGATGCTTTGACTTGTGGAAGAACCTATGCACTTGTAAATCGCTTTGGATTAAAAACGTCTGCCAAATGACAAAAATGTAAATGTAACTGGCTGTTCCACATGGAGGGAAAAATGAATTAATATAAAAAAGAAAAAAATTCCTCCGTTGTCTTTTAATTGGTGACATCTCAAAGAAGAAATCAGAAAGGAAGGCCTTTTTTTTCTAAATGTATTTATTTTAAATACATTGACTTTGAATACAAAGTTTGACCTGATCACAATAGTAGTTAAAAATTACACCATTGTTCAATTTTGATGATTTTTACAGAAATGTTTTAAGAGTAACTCTACAGACATAAAATACTTTCATATGGTAAAACCAGCTTACAAAAAGGACAAACATAATGGTTAAAAGTAGAGCACAACATATTAAATGTCAAATATCCAGTTTGTTAAAAGTCCACTCCCAGGTTTTATGAAAAGAACACTCAACTTTACACAGACACAGATTAAGTCCTAGACTAAATTCTATTTTGAGTGGAGATTCTCCACAGAAAACTCAGTTTAACCTAGGACTAAGCTTAATTGCTGTCAGTGAAACCCATTGTCCACAAGGACTCGCCCGGTACTGGAAAAAACAAGGCATAGGCAGTGATTTTAAAAAACGTTATCTTAATCTTGAGTACTCAGTTCCTTTCTCTCACATTTCACATCATATAGCTACACAATACAAGAGAATCACTCCCACTCCGAGTATATGAAATCCGATTCCATCATAAATAACTGTAATAGTCTATGTATAAGGGCACTCTGCACAGCTTGTGGCTTTTTCCTATGTGATCCTACCCACAATGCACTTAACTGAACAAACTCTGTCGGGACGAGTTGCCAATGATGTGGACGCTTTCGTGTCGTTTCAAGTTGAATTTCTGAGAGAAGCACTTCCCGCACACAGAGCACCTGAACGGCTTCTCCCCCGTGTGAGTGCGCAGGTGGAAGTTGAGGTTGCACTTCTTGGCAAAACTCTTCCCGCACTCAGAGCACTGGTATGGCTTCTCCCCCGTGTGAGTGCGCTGGTGGATCTCCAGATGAGACGGGGAGACGCACACCTTCCCGCAATGCCTGCAGCTGAAGCGGCTCTTCTTCAGGGCCCTCTGCGCGGTCTGAACGTGTTTCTCCTCGTGTCTTTTTAAATTCGACTTCTGGGAGAAGGTCTGGTTGCACTTGGAGCACCTGAACGGCCTCTCTCCCGTGTGAGTGCGCTGGTGAAATTTGAGGTTGCACTTCTTGGAAAACGTCCTACCGCACTCTGAGCACTGGTACGGCCTCTCCCCCGTGTGAATCCGCTGATGCACGTGGAGACACTGCTTTTTAGCGAAGCGCTTCCCGCAGTGAACGCAGACGAAGGTCCCTTTACCCAGGGGGTCCTCTGCGGTCAGACCGCCGTAGTGACGGTCAGCACCTGTCTCAGGGTCTCCTGGTTTCTCATCCAGATGAATCTGCACGTGTCTCTGAAACTGACTAAAATGGTCGCAGCCTTTGCCACAGAACGTGCAGATGAACTGGTTTTCTGCCCCGTACGGTTTGGCCTCCTTCGCCATACTGACGCTCTCTCCACCGAGGAAAAGGCCATACTGGTCGTCATGGCGTGCAGTCCCGGCAGCTACGGGATACGTATCCAGCTCCCGCTCAGCTTCTGATAGGGCAGGATGTGAGCCAGACTCCGCCTCCGCCCCCGTTTGAGCGTCACACTCCGCGACCTCTGTGAGGAAAGGCAGGTGTTAATGCACAGGAGGTCTCAGGGGAAAGACAGGTGTTAATGCACAGGAGGTCTGTGAGGAAAGGCAGATGTTAATGCACAGGAGGTCTCAGGGGAAAGGCAGGCGTTAATGCACAGGAGGTCTCAGGGGAAAGGCAGGTGTTAATGCACAGGAGGTCTCAGGGGAAAGGCAGGCGTTAATGCACAGGAGGTCTCAGGGGAAAGGCAGGTGTTAATGCACAGGAGGTCTCAGGGGAAAGGCAGGTGTTAATGCACAGGAGGTCTCAGGGGAAAGGGGTTCAGCTGAATGGGTGTTTAGCAACAAAACATTCAGCTGCTACTTACTGCTTCATTCCTGAATGCGCTGTGATTTTCTTTTTGTTGCTTTTTAAAAATGTTTTTTATTCATTATTGTTTAAAGGGGGCAAAACTTCTTATGGTGAGAAAAAAAAAAAAGACAATTTACAGAAGTAACATGCAATCAAATGCATTCGAGGAACACCCAATTGGCCCAAATCATTAATTCAACCAACTACAATGTGCACTTACTCTCCCTGCTAAACTCCGTTGCGCTCTGGGAGTCACTGTTCCCAAAGTCCTCTTCAAATGTCTCCTCTTTCACGAGAAAGAAATCAGGCCTCTCCTCTATCGATTCTGCAAACTTCAAAAAGGGTGAGAGTTATTCAAAAGGTCCCATATCCTAGTCTTAAACAATAACAAGCAAGCACACATGCCGTCTCACTCTACAAACATGCTCAGTCAAGTCATCGTTCTTGAATCAACCAAATGAGTCAATTACCACCCATCATAGAGGACCACCAGTCTTTAGCTCTAATTGTCAGATGCTGACACAGCGGATAATGCATGAATTCATCATAACGACTTAGAAAAGTCACAGTGCACAGGGACAATCACTCATACACCAGTCTGAAGAAAATTACAAAACAAACCCTAATCTTCTTGCTCTGCAACCTAGAATAAGATCTCATATGAAAAAATGCGACGCACTAAATACGAATCACATGTCAAGGAACCGCTTGGAGCGTTAAGTCGACTGACCTCGGCCCTGGTGACTGACTGCAGGGTACTGTCAACATCAGCTTCGTGCCCAATAGGTTCAACATCTTTCCACATGTTCATACGAGGCTCTTTCTCCAAGACACTTATAGCGGGGAAATATTCCACCCCTACAATTTGAGGGCAAAAGGGGGTTGATTAGATTAGCGGACCACACTTCTATACGGAATTAACAACCATTGTATCTGCGCAGATAATGCTCACTGTTATTTCAGTCACTTTCACCGCTTCGTGGCGTGGGGGAAAAGGAAATAGAATGTGCAAACTAGCAAGAGCTAGCAGGAACCATTGTGTACCTCGTTCTTTGATGGCTTCGGTGAAGATTGGCTTTCCCGAATTGTTTAGAGCTCGCTCAGTCGTCAACTCTCTCTCCATATACAATAATTTTCTTTTCAGAGCTTTGTTTTCGTACTGACTCCGAGACATTTCCGACCGCAGCACCGCGGACTCCGCGTCGAAAAGCTTGCAAATATCAGCCACCGCTGCCTTGGCCAATACCTCCATAATGTCAACCAACTGCGTCTGCAATGTAATGGAATACGACATTTTAATAAATTGTTTCACATCAGTTTAGAAGAGGAAACGTTACCATATAAATACAGAGAAAGAGCGTGCGAAATTTCTCTGTGATATTATGTCCGCGAAAGCCTACTCTACTCTATTCTTCAATAGATGACGACGTACCATAGAGTGTACACACGTGCCAAGAAGAGCATTATGGGATATATAAGAAGGAGCACCTTTGTAACGCAGCATATTTGGCAATTACGGGGCAAACACATTTAGTAAAATACATGGCTAAGCGACAGCAACACACCAAAAATGAGACATTTCTACAAATTTAGCGATCTACTTTGCCACAGTAATTTGAAAATACTATAGATAACTAGTGTATGATGCAATCGATTGATGCGATACTTCTATCGGCAGACTGTAAGGCCATATCAAATTGAAATGAACATGTTGCTAGTTTTTTGAGGTGCAGCAATGTGGAAGTGCACGTATTACAGTTTTTTTCCGATTGCTTACACACTTGTTGCGGAATTTGCCTCATTGTGTCAAAATTCTAAACACAAGCCAAATAAGACGCAACACTTGGAGAAAACATCTAATTTATATGGTAAAATGAAACATTTCAATCAAAACCTAACAATCCCTTTTCAAAATGGCATTTTTTTCTACAAAATTATACACACATGCACTATTTGAATTACTTTTTCAATGCAGCAACAACACACTGATGTACTTCACACAAAACACTGCTGTCTTTAGTACTTTGTATACCTTTTACATTTTCTCATATAGGCTTCTGTGAAAGATTGTCCCAGTACAGTACATCTACTCACATTTCAATAAGCACAAAAATAGAAATGCTTATTTTTTTTGCCATTGCAGGTTTTTACAACAACAGAACAACACAAATAAATGTATAATTACAGTACAGTAATCCATACAATATGTTACTGCAAACTCATGGAACCAAAAATAATGACATAGTATTGTAAGGGATTATAAGGGATGGTGTGGATGGTTTATGGATCCCACCTTCTGTTAGGGTCTGGCCAAATCACAAGCAATGTCATCCCTGGCTGAGCAACAAGGAAAATATGGCCCCCCAAAATGGCACCTGCCCAGGTCACATACTGCTTTGTCTGAATGTATCTATGCAGTGCCAAAAGGACACAATCTACTGGCATTACTGTATTAGAGTATAGTATAGTGACACTTACTTGCACATAGCGAAGCTCTTTGACTCTTAACGCAATTTCTCTCAAATGGATCCCTGTAAATGTATTTCAATTGTAATCTGACACAATATGACACTCAATGTAAGAGTGTCGATATACCGACTGACGGCTCAAATTATGGAACGTTGTGTGATCTGCGATGATTTGCTCTCGCAGTTCCTGTTCATGGGTGAACAGACGTTGCCTTCCACCCTCAGGAGGTTGTAACACAGTAACATCAAAACTGAATTGTACTTCCCAGCACTATACCTATTTTTTTTGTTCACTGAGGAGCACAGACCTAACATTGTAGGACTACATTGTATTGCACTGTGATGCAGACCGATGTGCAACAATTACATAGGTACAGTCTAGTGTAGAAAGTTGAAGACATACCTGTTCTCCAGTCTAAACATCTGTATTGTGGATGGTACCATGTAGTGACTCAGGTTGGGCTGGACTCTCTGCCCAGCAACCCGCATCATGATTTATGACGTGGTCCACCATAGTGGCCCTAATATTGTCGGAAATACATCTCCATCTATTGCCTGGTCCCGTTCTATGTTCTTGTCTTTGTCCTCCTCCTACTCATCTCTCTCTTCCTCTTTCTCTTCCTCTTTCTCTGCCCCTTGCTCTTACTGCCTCCGTGTTTTCATATGTGTGTGTGTGTGTGTGTGTGCGTGTGTGGGTTTTGCCAAGTTAAGATGTGTTTTCCCAATGATTGCAAGAGATTTCATTCATGAACGAAGAGTCGAATGTAAGAAACAGTGTATTGTGTTTTGCAAGAAGTGTGTTGCAGAATTGCGAACAAAGTGCAAAGCAGAAAATGTGTTCGTACTTTTGGTGCCTTTGTTTAAGGCATGGTTACAAAAGTTACGGTTTTGGTGACTTTTGTCTAAGCATTCAATTTTAGTGTGTAAACAATCGGAAAAAAACTGTAATAGTGTATCTTATCCGGAATTTGGCCAAAAAGTGCGTTTAGCATGTGCGCCCCCTGGTGGTATATATATGCATTTCCCCCTCTAGTTCTCAACCTTGTGCTTGTTGGGCCTCACTCAATCCATATAATGCACACGCTTTTTTCAGCGTGTTAAATCTACCATATAAATGAAACTTTAAACTATTTTAAACAGCCTATTGCAGACACTTCTCTTCAAAGGCTGGACTTAATCGAATCAATGCTTTTAGCCCCTCCATTTCAAGGGATCACCAATATCACACAGAAATAATTCCAGAGCAAACGGTTGAGAAACAGATAAAAGGTACAGGTACGCAGGTGCAGTTTAACAGTTTAGGTTTAAAAAATAAAAATAAAAATACAACCCTACCCTAGGCAACTTTAGCACATTTAAGAATGTGCAGGAGAGAAGGAAATACAGGAGATGATGAAGATATTGTATTTCTTGTATTTCTTGTATTCTCTACAACATTATGAACAATGTGCTTGATTTGCATTGAATACAAATACACACGACACAAGTTTTTCCTAACCCTGAGCCATTTGCATTTTCATCACAAGATACTATAAAAGATTTTAAAAAAATGGATTTTACAGTAAAAGGACATTTTGCAGTCATTGCCATGTTAATTGCATACAATCCCGGGAATCTGCTGAATCCCTCTATTGAAATGAATGCTTTCAGATCACAACAGTAAAAATGATCAAATGAAGCAGGAGAAATGACTATTAGAAGAAGACCGGTTCAGAACGGTTCCTAGTCCTTTCCTCTCCCTCTCATGGCAGATCAGAGGCGCTTGTACACATACAGAAGGTTATTGCAGCTGGGGCAGCGGTGGTACACGTCCTGGCACCCGTCCACACAGAAGGGGATCAAACAGCAGGGCCAGCATCTGCAGTAGACACAGAAGATACTTTTACAGGTACCATAGACACCATAGAAGGAACAGATAAACCTCATAGGGGACCATAGAAATCTTTCAGGGACAAGATAAATAATACGGGGCCATAGAAACCAGATTAACATTAAAGGGACCATAAAAATCTTACAGAGACCAGATAAACCCCCCAGGGTCATAGAAACTTTACAGAGACCAGATAAACCTTATAGGGCCATAGGAACATTACAGAGACCACATAATCCTTACAGGGACCATATAAACCTTACAGCAGGGCTTCCCAGCACTGTCCCTGGAGATCTATTGCCCTGTGGGCTTTCATTTTAACCCTAATTCACCATAACTGATTCTATTCATTAGGAGCTCAATGAGATCTCTAGCTGTTGAATGAGGTGTGTTGTTTTAGGGTTAGTGTGAAAACTTACAGGAGGGTAGAGCAATATAAAAAAAATAATCTCTGTATGTACATGCTCTGATATAAATTAGTTTTGTCTCAAATTACTGAATGGTACAAGCCTCTTTTTTAATTTAATTCTTTGACCATGTGGATGCAGTAAATATTTTTCAAGATATTGACACTTATAGGACTAGTACAAAATAGTTAGAAGCTGCCCTCTAGGGGGGACAAAGTTAATGAAAGGTGCTACAGATCAGATTGCATTTTTTGGTCTATGGGCCAGTTTCACAGACAAAATTGAACAAAATTGTGCTTTGTATGGAGAATCTGCTCAAAGTGGAATTTAGTCTAGGAATAGGCTTAAACCGTGCCTGGTTGTGATTTGCACTTTATTGTACGTCGCTCTGGATAAGAGCGTCTGCTAAATGACTACAATGTAATGTAATGTAATGTGTCTGTGAAACTTGCCCTTAGAGTCTTAGAGAGGCCTTTGGGGAGGCTGGCTTTTGTTTTCACCTAAAATAAAGTGCACAAAACAGTTATAATTTAAATTTGTTTACCCCACAATCGTCAAGGCGCCACAGATGAGCCAGGTGAGCAGGCCGGAATTGTACTCGACGTGTGAGACAACCAGTTGCTGGCAGAATGGGCACTGGGTCTGGCTGGGAAATTCGGATAGGCCACCCGGTACAAGAACTACCCGCGACCCTGAGGAGACAGACCAGACCTGGATTTCAGACAAGATCTATCATTTTTAGCCACGAGCAGTTTAGCCATGAACAGCAGCTGATAAATGTTCTTGCCGAGTAGAATTTTATTGTGGTCCAATTTACGAGTGAATCGGTCATGTTGCATATGGCTAATTAGCTGATTGAGCCAGGGTAACTGGTGGCAGAAAAATTCTGCATCCACACCGGCCCTCCAGGACTGGAGTTAGTTCCTACATACACACCGGCCCTCCAGGACTGGAGTTAGTCCTGCATACACACCGGCCCTCCAGGACTGGAGTTAGTCCTGCATACACACCGGCCCTCCAGGACTGGAGTTAGTCCTCCATACACACCGGCCCTCCAGGACTGGAGTTAGTCCTGCACACACACCGGCCCTCCAGGACTGGAGTTAGTCCTGCATACACACCGGCCCTCCAGGACTGGAGTTAGTCCTGCATACACACCGGCCCTCCAGGACTGGAGTTAGTCCTGCATATACACCGGCTCTCCAGAACTCTTCAGTTCAGACCACAGGTTTTTGATGGGAAGTCCGGAGACTGAGATGGCCATTGCAGAACATGGATGTTGTTTTCACTTAACCATTTCTGAGTGGATTTTGATGTTCGTTTGGAGTCATTTTGCTGCTAAACATGTCAAGGTGTGTATGGCCACAATGTTGGTCTCATCTCACCATAGCACTCTCTTCCAGTCTCTCCAGATGCTTGGTTTTGTTTATTGTGCTCAGTAAGGGCTGTCTTTGTGCCACCTTTCCAGTGTGTTTGCTGGTATCAAGGTGCCATTTTATGGTTCTTTTTGAGACTTTGTGACCCCATGATGCAACCAATCTCTGCAATTATTAAACGGTGATCCTTGGCCTCCCTCGCCATCTTCAGCACCGCCCATGGGGACAATATGCACTTGCGTCCTCTTCCAGGCAACTTTGCAACATGTGTTTTTTTATTTTTTATTATTGCCCTTGCTATGCTAAGTTGTATGATTAGCCCTTTACTGTATGTTTATTTTGTGCCCAAGTGATGTGATGACATGGCATAGTTCCTTTAGACTGAGATTAACGAAATTAAGTAAAATTGTATTGGCAATATAACTTTGCTTGATTTTATTCACAATAATTTTTAGGGGTGCCAATAATTGTGACACCTACGGATTTCAGAAAATATGAGATTACTGACTGAAAAACAGGGAACCATGAGAAGTACGAAACACTGGTGACTCACCCGCCGGGGTCGCAGCGGGCACCCCCATGCCCTGGGCCGGTGGCTGGTTCGTGGAGGGCCCGGGACCTTGAAAATAAAATAGAGTGAAAGATGTTCATCTGCAAGGTGGGCTCAGTTACTTGGGCCGATGACGTAATGCAGAGGGTTGTTGCTGGGGCGTCTGAAAGCGGAAACCGCACGCTGAGGGGGAAACTCGCTCGCCGAAAATGTCGTGCGTCTCGGCTCAGCCTGCACATTCCACGCTCAGACTGTGAAAAGATTGCGCCATTATTTTAACTTTGGACTCGATTTCCTCACACATACCGCGGTGTGTGTGCCCAACCTCACCGGCCGATTTCCTCTGGCAGGCTGAGCTGAGCCACAATGTCGTCTATCAGTCCAGCATAGGAGGAAAAGGAAGTCACTTACCTCCTGGGTTGGGGGCTGGTAGGAATCCTGGCTGGGGGGGTGGATTGATACCGCCGTAGTTGGCTGTGTATGGTGGGGGTAAGTCCTGGGGGGGTCTCTGGTCCTTCTCCATGATGACTGATCCCAGCCACAGCCTGAGCAGAGCAGACAGCCACAGTGCTTAACACACAAACAAGGGAGACGAAGGATGGCCCGGTGACTACCGATACTGTAGTGTCGCCACCCAACTGACATTCAGAGCATTGCGTCAGCTGGAGGAAGTACTTGTTCTCTTTGGTCATGTCGACACCAACGTCCACTTATATTAATGATGGACACACAAATCTTGTGCTTTCACAAAGCAGTGAAATGCAGTGCCGACTTCCTCTTTTTTTCCAACCGAGCCTGGACTTTTCTCTGAGCCACATCAGGGAGAGGGAGAAACGGGAGAGAGGGTGGGAGAAAGAGGGAGAAAGGGTTGGAGGGGGATAAAGACAGAGAGACAGAGAGATAGAGAGAGGGAGAGAGGGAGAGAGGGAGAAAGAGGGGGAGAGAGAGGGAGAAAGAGGGAGAGGGAGAGGGAGAGAGAGAGAAAACATATATGCACATACACTCAGGCACACTCTTTGCCTCACGCTCCATCAAACGAGATGAAATTCGTTTCAGGAAGACAAATGTCCCTTTTCATTTCCACATCATAACAGAAGACATTCCCAATCAGGGGTACACAGAAACATCACCCATCTATCCAACCAATCAGGGGAGCACAGAAACATCACCCATCTATCCAACCAATCAGGGGTACACAGAAACATTACCCATCTAGCCACCCAATAAAATGACCTTTTTGTGGCAGACTCACCCGTCTGTGTGTCCTGGAGGAGAGGGTAGAGGAGGTGCAGGAGGTGCCTGGATATCTAAAACAAGACGGACAGACTGACAGAAGGAGGAAGTCTGAAACTTCCTGTTAAGTTACCGAAGCAGCACTTAACACTTATCTGCAGTGTGTTTACCGCAGAGGAAACGTGGGTGGAGCATGGCTGCATTCATATAGCAGTGGCTGGTATCATACAATCTAATATTTCCGTGAAGACCAACAAATGCATCTGAGTGATTCAAACTAGGATTTTCTTGTGAATTCCAAAAGTAAACAAACCAGACCAAAAGTGCGTGTGGAGAAAAGGCTTTCGGTTTTTGTGGTTTTTTGATCTCTGCCTGACATTTTTGGTTTGCTTTGGTCTGCTTTTCTGGCTTCCTTCCCCCAAACCGCAGCCTTGACACAAATATGTATCTGTGACTGAACAAATGAAGTGAGAAACGGTCCTGTTCACAGAGGCCATGATCCTTTCGCCACAAATGGGTCTTCACAAACACAGTTAAAATGTGCAGGGCTGCGTGTGCGTCTGATTGAGTACATGGACAGTGTGAACATGTCTCAATTTCTTATAGTATTTGTAGTTTCGCATTTTTAAATGAAAACTGTCACAAGGATGCTTTGCAGAGTAACAGAAGGGCAAAAAAGGCCTGAACCCCCTCCAATCTGTCGTTCTCATTTTTGCTGTCACACCTCAGTAAAAAAAAATTCAAAACAGGGGGGGAACTAGGGAGTCTTGTTAAATATCCATAAGAGAGACACAGAATTGACCACCTGCCTATGACGCCGGCTTGCACTGACTGCCCAGTGAATATAAGAATGAAGGATAATTGTCCGCTTGGTCCACTAGAGGGCAGGAGAGGAATGGGTAAATGAATAGCATTCCCTCTGCACAACAGCTCATATGCTTCTCATCCATCTCTCCCCCTCCACCCTTCCACATTAAACCCCTTCTCCAGTCAGGTCTCAGGCCTCAGCTCTTTCAAGTGAGTGGGAAACGATATTCAATGTCTGTGTCAAGATAGTGAGCGCTGATGTATTTTCACCTGAACGCTGAAGCGCGTCTTCCGATTACGGAGTGCGCCGAAACCTCACTCACGTACACCTGCGCTCGCCACGCCCCATGCTGGGTGCTGGGTCATTTAACGGCTTCCTGTCAGCCGAACCAGGCGTAAGGGGCTGGGTCTCAGCTCACCTGACAGAACAGAAACGGTCCAACAGGCAAGGAAGCGGAACCATAAAGAAGCACACAAATGGAGGTGGGGTGATTTTGACAGCGGTGTCCGCGCGTTTTCGACGTGTCGCTGCTCTATGATTGCCTCCATTCTCTGCGTGCCTCACCCAGCGTCTTCTCTCAGCACCCTGTACACAAGGGTGTGCACTGCTGTAGAGATTACAGGAGGCACCTGTACACAGTAGTTTCCTGTACACAAGTATAAACACAACCAAGCACATTTTGGTTCCTCTATTCGGTGAGAAACTTGAGTACTTCCTGTCACTGGCCATATAAAAAAGCGGATATGATCACCTATTAAATAAACATGCTTGTGTATGGATACAGATTACAACTTAAGGGAAAGTGGCAGTCAATGAATATTTAGGGATAACAATGTCCAGCACTGTCCCTGTATAAAAAGCGCTGTGTGTTGAGTCAGGTTGTACATTACTGGGGACTTGGGGCTGTCTCAGCTGGTATAATGGTGCTTATTATGAACACAAACAGGGCCCCTGCAGTGTTTACATTGGTCCTCCCAATGACACATCAGGCACAAGCAGGGAACCAGTTCTCACACGTGAGTGACACTGTTCTCCACCAATGAGGGCTAGCCTTCTGCTGTAGTTACGCGGTTCGCGGGGCGAGCGTGTTCTCAGGCTGCAGGGGCTGCTCGCATACTGTCGGCAGAGCGTTAACGCCGAAGCACCATTCGTCAATTCCAAAATGAGGATCTGAAATATATTTTTAAATCCCTGTTGCTGCTTTTTCTTTGGACACTCGCATGAGCAGTGCGGGATGAACACATGCACCTTATAGTCTATTTCTATATAATATAATAGTATATAATTCCATTTATATAAGCACCATATTATTGCCCCTTTCTACAAATTAAGCAATTATAGTAATGCTTGGGTGAATGAGTTCGATGTGTATCACTTCAGACAAGATTCTAATTACTGGGGCGTGGGTAAGTTTATTCATTTAGTGTCAGTGGGGGGAGGGGGCAAACAACTGACCTTGACTGATGAATGATGGCCTCCCTCAGCACCAAGACCCCAGGAGAACACATCACACCTCACAGCTCACAGCTGCAAAAAGCCACTGAAAGGACAGATGGTATAAACAGACAAATTCCAGAGCATTTACACTCATATATATACTTATAGTATGTAAGCGGAATTTATGGTGGGTTGAATTTAGAGAACATTGTGAGGGTCTTGTCACCATCCTCCTAAATTCCCTCCTGGGCAGAGCAGTGACATCATAGATGAGACTCCAGAGAGATCCTTCTGGAGGCTTCCATCTCGCCTTGCTCAGACAGCTCCCATAAACATAATCAGCCTGCCCCAGATCTCAACAAGAGAGAACTTTCCATGTGCACTGAACGTCTGCATGCGTGCACATGTGCGTGCGTGTGCAAATGTGTGAGCGTGTATGCTTTTATAATTTATAATAATTTGTTATTTAGTGATCCAAAGCGATTTACAGTTGATTAGACTAGGCAGGGGACAATCCATCTTGAGCAATGTGGGGTTATGGGCCTTGCTCAAGGGCCCAACAGCTGTGCGGATCTTGTCGTGACTACTCCAGGGCTTGAACTACCAACCTTCTGGGTCCCAGGCAGGTACCTTTGTCACTAGGCTACAGGCTGCCCCCCTTTTGTGAGAAATACACAGAAAATGTGCATTTCATTACCAGATTTAGATTTACTTTAATTGGAATATATGGCGTTATTTAATTGGTCCACAGTTTAAGATAAATACATAAGCATGTAAGCAGGTAGGTTGTTTGAAGCAGTGGGAACAGGGAGCAATATAGGCTTTTGACCGTCACCATCATTGTATATAATCAAATTTAGCTTTTTGAATTCTATTTGTATCTTAGCTTTCCATGTTAGCAAAAAAGGATAAAACAACTTGTGATTTCAGGAGATTTATTTGCGGTGTTGCGTAAGAAACATTGTTCAAGATCAGCTAGAGTCAGCATTGCTAAAGAATGCTGCACTTTTTGCTTGTGAGTTTGAACAAGTATTTTTGTTTTTACAGTACCAGTCAAAAGTTTGGACACACCTTGCCCTTTTCTACATTTTTTGATTAATACGATTCCCACAGAGATCCATTCAAATGCAAAGAGTTATAGTATCGCTTGTAGGACAACCTGAGAACAAGATATCCAAACTCTGGTGATGTTGATAGGTCACAGACATCAGGAAGTTGCTTGCAATGCAATGGATATGCAACCAAATACAAAACACGACTATTTTATTTGACATTATGTTAAATTGTCTCAAACATTGAAATGGGGGGCTATGTATAAAATAGCTGTAATTACTACATGGTGCAACCAAAATGTATAAAAACATGGTTTAATAAAATATGAGAATCTGCACTTTGACCACATATGAATTGCTTGATTACAAACAGTGAAAATAAAACATGAATCAAAAAATCCAGAAAAAGGCACGGTGTTTCCAAACTTTTAACTGGTACTGTATTTGTGTGCATATGTATTTTTGTGTGTATGTGCATGGATGTGTGTACACATTTATGTGTGTGTATGTATTTGTGTGTGTGTGTGTGCATATACAGTATGCGTGTGTTCATGTCTATGTATTTCAAGAGTCAAGATTCTTTATTGTCATTGTACAGACATACAACGAAAATCAGGTGCACTCTAGAACCGAACTCATCAATAAGTATAAAAGATTTAAAAAGAAAAAGTACTTCCATTCATTCACTTCCACTCATTCTACACACCACATTTATACCATGCGCTCAGTACCAACGTATGCAGTTAAAAAGGATTAAAAGTCAATTTCTCATCAATGAGAACAAAGTGCATGCATGCAGTTAAAAAGGAATTAGTCCATATTGCACATGGTTTTCAGTTCGGAGTTCAGTATGGAAATGGCCTTGGGATAGAAACTGTTTATAAATCTGGTGGTGCGTGTTTTAATGGACCTTCCGGAGGGCAACAGTTCAAACATGTGATGGGCGGGGTGGAATGAGTCCTTCAGGATGTTGTGTGTCTTTTTCAGGCAACGGGAGGCGAAGATGTCGTCCAGGGCAGGTAGCTGTTGGTTAATGATGTTCTGTGCAGTCTTAATGACTCTTTGTAGGGACTTTTTGTCTGCTGCAGAGCTGCTACCATTTGTCTGTATCTGTGTGCATATATGTATGAGTTTATGTGCAAGTATTTGAGTGCGTATATGTATGTGTGTGCATATATGCATGTGTATGCCTGTGTGTGTGTGTGTGTGTGTGGGTGTATGTGACTGTGGGAGGAACACACTCATGGGACCCTCTGACCTTGCTGCCTGTCCCTGGGCTCACAAACGTCCAAGCCAGGGAGAGAAACTGCCTTTGTGTTCAGTGATGTTGCCTGCATTTTCCCTTAATGAGAATCAAAGCAGCAGCATTACATACTCCAAGGAGTAGGGTAAATCTGTTGAATATAAATCTGAGTACGTATGAGGGAGAGTCAGACCATGTAAAATTACCACTCAGAAAAAGCACATTTCTCTCAACCTGTCCACTACTGTCATGGAATCACCAGCGCAAATTGCAACTTATTGCAAAATAGATTTTCACAATGAGGTGAGATACATTCGAGGGAGAAGTGTTGAAGTCTAGCAAACATATCTGCTCTATACGTTTGGACTTTCGTGTATGTATTTAATATAAAAAGAGAAGAGCTTTGCAAAATAACAGATTTTGATCAATCGTTCATAGAAATGCACATAGATTTTACAAGAGAAAACCTTCAGTTAGCCCAGCTGGAGCAAGAAGCAACACAAACAGTGGCCCATTCCTGGACCAGGCTTGCTCTGAGAGTGTATGCTGCTGCTACAACCTGGGAAGTTATTCCATGCATTTGTAATGATCTGCCTGAGTAAGACGTTTTGGTGCCAGGATGAAGTTCACAATGCAATCTCTGTCTGTGCCCTCAAATCCCTGAAACACATCACAACTTTACAGCGAGACCCCCCTCAGATCCACATGTGAGAAAATGCCTAAATTACCCTGTGAGTGAGTGACTGAGTGAGTGAGTGATTGAGTGAGAGTGAGAGTGTGAGTGTGAGTGAGAGAGATTGAGCAAGTGAGTGAGTGAGCGATTGATTGAGTGAGTGATTGAGTGAGTGGGTGAGAGTGTGAGTGTGTGAGTGTGATTGAGTGTGTGAGTGAGTGAGTGTGTGAGTGATTGAGCGATTGAGAGTGTAAGAGTGAGTGAGCCATTGAATGACTGAGAAAGAGAGTGAATGAGAGATTAAGTGAGTGAGTGAGCGAGAGTGAGAGAGTGAGTGAGTGTGTGAGTGAGTGAGTGATTGAGCAAGTGAGTGAGTGAGCGATTGATTAAGTGTGTGAGTGATTGAGGGAGTGAGAGTGTAAGAGTGAGTGAGCCATTGAGTGACTGAGAGAGTGAATGAGAGATTAAGTGAGTGAGCGAGAGTGAGAGAGTGAGTGAGTGAGTGAGTGTGTGAGTGTGAGTGAGAGTGAGAGTGAAAGATTGAGTGAGACAGTGAGTGACTGAGATAGTGAGTGGGTTAGTGACAGTGAGTGAGAGTGAGAGTGATTGAGTGAGTGATTGAGTGAGCGATTGAGCAAGTGAGTGAGTGAGTTAGTGATATGAGAGTGAGTGATTGAGTGAGTGAGTGTGTGAATGAGGGAGTGTCCAGCTGAAATGAGACCCTGCTGATCACACAGTAAATCAGACAGAAGGGGTTGAGGTGAGGGAGTCATGGCTGAGCTCAGCAGCTTAGACTTTGGGCTGGGGGGTGGGCCGGGGAAACACCTGAGGTGCTGAATTGACAGCGTCTCTCTCTCTCTCTCTCTCTCTCTCTCTCTCTCTCTCTCTCGTCTTTCAGACACCATACCATCTGCGGTTTGCCATCCCAACAGGGATAGTCCGTGAGTTGGACACTCTTGTGAACGCTGGTATTCAGCATGAGCTGATCATTGGGGTTGGGAGAAGAGAAAGTGTTATGGTTGAGACAAGTTTAGGGTTTTGTTAAGGAGCGAAGGAAAAGGTTCGCACACTAGCTGTACAAAACGAAGAACAACAATTAAGAACAACAGCAGTTAGGAGTCATAGGAATCCCACAGACCAGGGGTCGGGAACCTATGGCTCGCGAGCCAGATATGGCTCTTTCGATGACTGCATCTGGCTTGCAGACAAATTTTAGCCGACATTTCTTAACACGGTAAGTAATGAATAATTCTACTGTGTCGTTTTAAAGTAAAAGATTTTACACAAATTACAGTTTTAAAAATAAAGTTCAAAATATAAAACATATATGGCATAGACAAACCCCACACCCCCTCTTCGTTGTCTCTCATTGCACGCAATTGCATCGATTTCCGTGAGCTACTTTAATGTTCCGTGCGCTAGACCAGGCTTGTAATCTTTGGCAGCATTCCCGCTGGCGCATCAGTGCCAAACAATTTTGAGGTAGCGGCGAGACTCATTATTAACACGGGGACCCAGCAGAGATGTTAAACGATCACTCAGAGGAACACAAAATACCGCAATGAAAAACAATAACAGAATGAGCCGTGCCTTGCCTGCGCTTCGCGGTTTCTTTCACACTGAATTAATTAGCCCACTTCAAAAAGATAACATTCTAAAATAGAACGTTCTACTTTTAAAGAACGTATTTGCAATATTAATCATGAAACCATTGTCCCTTGCATCCACAACAAAACATCTTTTACATTTTTGTCAACACGTGAATATACACCCGTCATCGATTTCAGACAGCGCTCTTCATCTCATCAAGTTCACAGAATATTTGAACATTTGGCTTTATCGGTCTAACTCAGTATTATAGCAATCCTGGTAGTGCTAAAAATAGTTGAATTCTATTGAATTTTTAAAAAGCATTATTGTTATATTTGTTATCTGTTTGGCTGGAAATTGAAATTGAATGGCCATGATACTACCTCTGACTGAAAAATAACCCCGGGACGGCAGAGAGCGAGGTAGCCGATTCCGCGGGTGTGGTGCCTGATTGCATGGAAATATTGCTTACCCCCTTTGAGAAAATAAATTCTGCTTCCAGAGACAAGCTCTGGCCCCGTGGCGTGGCGAGCCGGTTATGGAAAAGATGCCACAGACCACGCGGCGTTCGGTTATAAGTTTCCTATGGACCAGTAACATTCTTAATTTGAGATAGCAAAAGCAACGCTTTCACTTATATTGATTATTCCTCCACTCCCTAGACTTCTCAGATGATCGCTATTTTGGCGGCTGCTGCCTGCTAGTTTCAAGGTTCTAGACATTTTGTTTGCGATATGACTGTCATCAATACTGTGCCCAGTCGCTGCCGCGAATTGCTTCATATCAGTGTGGCGCACAATGCCCTAGCCGAGCAGGCCGAGTGACGTTCCGCTCTGTTCCAGCTGGGAAATTATTATTGGTCCGAGCGCTTCTCGGCGGGCCTGCGGCTGCTTCTCCATGCTACGCGGCCGCCATCCAGAATGGATATTGCTGTTTCCATTACAGGCAACGTAATCGTTTTTTTCCCCCCAATCACTCCGTCAACATGGCAACATAATATCCGCTCCATAGTTTAGCAAAACCTCACGTCTCGTAGCGGCGCATTTCAAGAAAACCACTGAAATTGATCTTGTTTTTTTTCCTCATAATGCACTGCATTTGTATGGTGGACTGTAAGCTGTATACACCACTTTGTATGGTGGACTGTAAGCTGTAGAGACTTTGAATCTCTGCAGGTCGTACCCTGATGTGTTTTTCAGCCCATCCCTTGTGTAAATCAGACTCCTCCGATAAGGGCACGACAGGGCAGGGTAAGCTTGATGATTCCACCGCATTTACATTTTAGGCATTTCACCCAAAGCCACTTACACAGCTTACATACAAGTTCCCCAAACAGTCAAGTCAAGTGAAGCAATTCAGGTGACCTCAAGTAACTTCAAGCTTGCCCTGCCCTGATGCCTAGTGGCTAAGAAGGACAGTGGATCAAGCTCTGGTGTAGCCATGATAAAGTCCACGCAGCTGTTGAGGCCTTGAGCAAGGCCCTTAACCCTGCATTCTCCCCTGCTTAGTCTAATCAACTGCAAGTCGCTTTGGATAAAAGCAACAGCTGAAATTATTGTCATTTTTTTTCTCATGAGTACAACCGCTGTACCCCACCAACCAGGGAATCAAACCTATACCTTGGTGAGAGGCGAGTCCATTTCCCTTACAGCCGAACCTGACTGCCACCCAGGAAGACGACCCCATCTTGATTTCCCTGCAGGCGACAAAGAGAAGGGGACGGACGGGCACCTCCTGCGTCAGAGACCGGGAGGGTATGTAATGAAATAAGAAAGGGGCAGATGTTGGAGAGGTAGATTAGGAGCAGATGGGCCGCGTGGCCGTTGGCGGGATGTGATTTATCCGCCGCGCCCGTGGCTGGGCCAGGCTGCGGACGCACCGGCCGCCGGAGCGCGAGACATATGGCGACGGAGATTAGAGAGCCGTAATCTAATATGTTTTAGTAAATATGGGTTTTTAGCGATAAAGTGGCCTTGCAGGCAGCGGGCGTGGCGCCGCCTTCTGGTGGAGAGGGGGAGGTTTTCATTACCCGAGTTGGGGGGGGAGATGTGTGGTGGGGGGTGGGGGGTCACTGTATAGGGGAGCATGGTCATAACTGCCGAATATGACAAGATTCTGCCTTTCAGCCATTATGGCAGCAGTCCCTTTTAAAAGCACTTACAGCCGTGTTCCGGGATAAAGGTGCAACTCACAGACACGCACCTTATATGCATTACGCTGCAAACATGCACATGCATATGCACACATTCAATACACACAAGACCAGACAAAGGCAAGCACACACACACACACAGAAACACACCTGTTCTGCCTCAGAACACAGATGGGTTTTTGAGGGAAAAGCCCACCTGCCCATGACTCACAGGAAATCCAGGATATGTCTTTGTCAGCCATTTTGAGCGGTCTTGCTAAAAATCAGCTGCTCTGTGCAGTCCTTCTGTGGAAGCAGTGGTCGGACTCCAGAGTGCCGCTCGGATGGCAGTCTGCAAGGGAACAGATGCGATGGCTCTTCAGATAGAAGAGCGTGTTCCTGTTAGCTGCGAGACGCGCCTATGAATGCCTACAGGCCATTCCTAAACCGTCAGCATAAATCAGTGGGGGTCCGAATATGATACAGAAGAGCGAAAAGGACAGGAACAGCGCTCATAACCAGAAGACGAGGGGTTGAAATCCCAGATGGATACTGTGCTACACCATCCTGAAGAAAGGCAGTGTGAATAAATAATAAAAAAGTGACAGGGTCTCAGGGCAGTTCATAGCTCCAGTGGGTAGTGGAGTTCAAATGGCCCCCTGCCACCCCTCCATGTGCCACCGTGTCCCTGAAATGGAGGCTGCTGGGACAGGCGTGGAGTGACTGGAGTGGAAAACATTGACCTCTGACCCCTCCCCATGTAGTATGAAGGGAGAACTGTGGCCTGCTGGGGTTTGGTGTCACATGCTTGACGTAGGCAGGGCAAGCAGGGAATTGTGGCGATTTATGTACGCAGTGGGTAAATACAGCAAGCAGGGCAAGGTCACTTTCCCAAACTTCTACCAGTCACCAACCTACCAAATGTGCAATACTACAGCACGTATGATAGCAGGGCGTAGGACACTCTTACCCGAGCGGCTTCAGTGCATACGTATATCCACCTGCATCTATGGGTGCAATACAAAATGCAAAATGTGTCGCTCTGTGTAAGATCATCTACTTAATGCCAGTAAAGTAACATAACCTGTGCTTTACTGGTCCAACCTGCAGGACATTGAAATGGTACATGGTCTTTTACAGACTGGCATTTTCTAATTATACAATGCCTTTTCTGACACAAGAAAATTAGGGAATTAAGGGACACAATTTTTAAAAAATATATATTTTTAGGCCTTTTTGGACAGTATAGTATAGAGAGACAGGAAGAATGGGAGCGAGAGAGGTAAAGACATGCGAGAAATGACGGTTGGATTCGAACCGCCGACGTCGCGGCTCGCAATGAGCATGCGGTCAGTGCTCTACAGGCTGCGCCACCGAGACACCCAAGGGACACAATTTAACGATAAAATGCCAGTCTGTTATATTGGCAGTTTTCAGTTTGGAAGGTAGTGACCACAGACCTAGGGGGGTGCCTATGTTTAAAACTAGCCATGCTTGACTGGCATTTGCAAAGCGTTGAGCATGGATGGAGCCCTTTCCAGTGGGGAACAGAGAGAAAGCAATTGTAGGCACATTTTTCTGTCAAGTGTCTCTTGTAGTGTGTAGTGTAGTGAGTGTTTCTACTGGGGAGTTCTGGGGGTTCGGGCTTGACCGTGCCTAATTCCCAGTGTCTTTGTGAAAGGGGTATAGAAATAAAGCAGAATTGCGCTGAAGATTGATTTGCATCTTGGAAAAGAAAGCTGCCAGTGCAGGGTGGTACACTACCTCCTCTTTCATCGCCCTCTCCCTCCCTCCAACCTGCCGGAGCGAGAAAGCCTGTGTGCCTGGGCCCAGCCCCGGAGGACGGACCCCCATACCCACACACCGCCCTGGGGCTGCCCTGTGGCACGGGCCTCTAATGGGAAACCAGGGGAAGCGCAGCTTCCAGGAACAGCGCTAGACTTTTCTCCAGGGGAACAGGTGGGCAGACAGAACGAACCGTGAGAATGTTTGCATCTTTCTCCTCCAATCCCCTGTTTTTAGATTTAAGTGGGACTTAAGTGGTTTGCAGTCACTGGGCTCACCCTTTGCGGCAGCGCTATATTTTTCCGTAGCTCTTGCCATGCGGCGGTTGGTGAACTCGGTCCTGAGGGACGGCTGCGTGGGCCGGTTTATGTCCTAACCCGCAATGAGAAAGTGCAGAAGCAAAGCGGCTTAATCTCCCGTTCATTAAACGCCACGCAGGTATCCGAGATCAGACACAATCTTCAAAAAGACCTTGATGGAGAAGGGCACAGCTTCCCAGTGTAATCAGTCTCCACGCCCCCCCACCCTCTCTCGCTTCTCTCTCTGTTTTTCACTGTCTCTCTCACTCGCTTTGTCTCTCTGTCTCTCTCCATATCTGTACATCTCTCTCTCCTTCTCTCCCCAACCCTAGATCCACAAAGGATGAGTCAGGTAGGTTTTTTTTTTTTTTTTTTTTTTTTTTGCAGAGAAAACCTGTCAACTCTAATCCGGCACCAACATAAACAACCTGCTTTTATGGGATTAGCCAGAGATGGCTCCTGTCCCTGCTCCCGGTGGAGTTTCAGTCAGGGCACACGCGCACGCGCCGTACGCAGGCGGCGGGAGGCACCAGTGTCAGCTTTCTCTCCCAGCCACTTCACCTACCTGCTGAAAAAAACAGCTCAAGCTAGGTTTTGAACAGCCGCTAGGTGCTTGACCAGTTCAGACCAGCTCCATACTCAACATGGGTTGGCCAGGTGAAGCTAGGTAGCTGGTCATTCCAAGCTGGTCATAGCTGGATTTTACAGCAGGACTGGCATCTCTATCCTCCAGAGCTATCGCACTGCAAAAAAGGCTGTTTTAACAACTGTTTTATTCTCGCAATGAGACTTAAAATGTTATTTCTTTCTCTCAAGTAGAAAATAATAGCTTGTTTAAATTTTTTGTGAAAATGAAATTGTCTTACCCCACTGGTAAGCATGAAATAGGTGAAACAGTCTCACCTCATTGACAATATTGCTGTGAAAAAAGTTGCTGTGGAAAATGACTATCTGTGAAATGCCAAAACAATTAATAATGGTTCACGTCCTTAGTATTCATAACTGTCTCTCTGACAGCTTTGGGCCAGAACCGAGAGTAATGATAGCAACCGGAGTTTGCTCGTACATTTTAATCAGGAAAAGCCTTTCAAAGCAGCAGCCCATTGACAGAAGATGTAGTTTTTGTTGCAGGTTTCACTTCTTGCAGTGAAAACACATTCATCATAGAAAATTGTTGTGCAGAAGGGAACAAAACTGACCTTGCCTTTCACTGGATCCCTCCTACAAGATACATTTTCTAATAGCAGAAAGTTAGAACAGTATTCCTGCCAGAATGCAACCACGCTGTTGACAAAGGATAGCTATCCTCCTGATACTTCCCCTATCAGATCAGTCCTGACAATAGTACAGTTAGCACTTAGTGGAACAGAGGGTATACGTTTGGTTAAATTACACTTGATGTGATTGAATTACAAAAGCAAAAAGCCTTCAAAAGAGACAGACAGAATATGTGTTCAATGGCAGACACTACAGTTGGAAACAGGGAACAAGTCGAGAAAAAACTAATCTAACCACTGGCTTATGAAGGTGGAAGAAGGCCTGATTCATTGTCACTGACAATGGAAATTAAATCACAAGGAGACATTGTGTACAAAGGGGAGCCAGGGTTTTGCCTGGCAATTCTCAGCCAACCTTAATAAGGCACTTAATTAGCCTCATAAATTACTGCTCATTTCAGAAAATCACAATGCATTGATGTTTATGTCAGCAAAAGAGCAAGTAAATCTTTTGATTCATGGTTGGCTGATAAGCAGATCATTACAGTTCATTAGAGCTGTTTGGCAGGTACAGAGTGACAGAGCATTTAATCCCCAATGTTAACGGCATGCCACTGTTAAGGGAAAAACAGGTAAATAACATATAAACCATTTAGCTGGATTATGGCGAGGAGCCAGTTCTTGGAATCATCTGCAATTTTAACATTGTGATCTATCATACCCGCCATTAGAGGCACGCTTGACCGATGACATCTGATTTCTGACCCAAACACACCAGGCTCATTAATTTCTCCTCTTTTTCCATTTATCTACTCCTTTTCTTGCCCCTAGCTCCACCCATTGGGAGAGGCTAGGAAAAGATGAAAGAAAAAGAAGTCAGTGAAATCGAGAAAACGTGAATTAGGCAAACGGAACACGGAATGCCCTGGCTCCTTCAAATGTCAGTTCAAAGCCAGGTCAGTTACCGACCTGTAGATCCACGGGGAGAGGTGGATCTACAGGTCGATCATTTATGTGTCAGACTTTCTAAGAAACTTTTCACTGATGTATTCTTGATCAAAGGAAAGATTGGGAGTTCCAAACTTCTGCTTCTAGCTCCTAGAAGGAACATTTAAGGGGTTGAGCAGATTTCCAGGTCAGGAGCAAGGACAGGAAAGAAGTGGAGAAAAATAAGGGATTGGAATGAGCCCACTGATGTTTCTGACTCCTCATACAATGTGGTATACAGGTGGGCCAGTCACCTGCTGCCTGAACCTCACCCAGGGAGCACCAAAACATAAATGCATTGAGGAAATACTGTTCAAACTAATTCCATTTTATGGCATTCCCCATTACCCTAGATTCTTTATTTTTAAATGAGTCAGTGGAACAAATTATTTTGTTCTCTGGTCTCTATATGGGCCTTCAAACATGTGCAGGATGACAGACTTGAAGTATTATGAGCATAAATAGTTTTTCATTGCATTGCTAATATTTACAGTGTGGTATATTCATTTGAATGGACAAATCAGATATGGGTTCTGGTTATGGTATTCAGGTACTGTGGATGCCTGCACGTTCTTTGGCAGTCAGAGTAGCCTGCCTGAGTAGAAAAGTACAGTTATGAAGTGTAATATGAAATAAAGTTGTTAACCATGTTAAACTCAGTCTCACTTGGTCATAGGTAACGTTAACGAGTAAGTATTAGAAGAACCCAAGACGTAATATACAGTATCGGAATTTCTAAATCTAAATACAATCTGTTCCAGGTCTGCAGTTCAACAAATTGTAATTACATTTTCTTCACTTGCACTGTATGAACTGGAGAACTCTTATAAGGTGCTCAAGACCTGACATCCAGGCATCATAGGGGTTCGTCGTGGGGGATGGAGGAATGTGCTTTTTGGAGAATTAGAATGGGCCAATATTGAGCAGATTACCTACATAACAGTGCATTATATTAACTTACATTGATTCAGAATACAACTTAATGCCATGACCCTGCTTAGGACATTCAGGATAAGTTAAAGGATATAGGATTTGCAGGCAGGCAAATAGATTAGTTTATTCTCACACGTAAAGTAAGAGTGAATAAGTTAATGACACACACTGTAGCATGCATTCCTGATGGAAAGCTGAATTACCTCATCTTTCTGATCCACTCTTTTAGCTAAACAGTCTGTTACAAGCCAAGGAACATGGCGTTATACACACAAGGGGAAAGGGGGTTGACTTATGGGAAACATTAAAGGTCAGTCAAAAAAGTCCTGTCAAATGAATAGACTTCTATGTGTCAAATAATAATTAAAGCAATCTGTTCATAGTCATTAGAGCCTGTTACGGTTGCTCTTACCTCCAAGCTTATGTCACACTGAGCTGTTAGCAGATGCTCTTGTCCAATGAAAGGCGCAGTTGACGGGCGACACACTGGCAGGAAGAGGGTACACATATGCTGTTCTGTGTCCTGCAGAATAGAGGAAAGGGAAGTCCAGATTTGCTTCAGAACAACAGGCCAAACCCGAATAATGAGGTTTCTAAGCATCTGATGAACTGCTTGAGCAGTCTCTATCCAGGTTTCAGGTCAATTGGGGTACAGGAGCTGCCCTAAGTTACTCTTGTCCATCTCCTGCTTGCTGACTTTGGCATATTTCATTTTCTTGTCCTGCTGTCTTTTCATACTATTTATGATTGTATTTGTCAAGTACAAGTACTGCACTGCTGCGATGGACTGGCGACCTGTCCAGGGATGTATTCCTGCCTTTCACCCAATGTATGCTGGGATAGGCTCCAGCCCCCCTGCGATCCTGTTCAGGATGAGCGGGTTCGGATAATGGATGGAATGGATGGAAGTACTGTACTGTTGGCAGGCACTGTGTGGCGTCAGGAGTTCATCAGGGCTGAGAGCTGGGCCCACCTCTACTTCCAAAAAAAAGCGTTAACCGCAGATACACAGACTCCAGGCATCTTTCATCTCATGCTGAACTGTGACGTCAGTGGTATACTGGTCATACCCATGGCCATTAGCATGCTTTTCTCCAAAATGATTCACTTTTGTTTTGACTTTTGTTGGGTGATGAAAAAAGTCACCTTAGAAATATAACATGCAATAGGCCCTCCATCTCCCTCAGGAATGCTGGATGCATGTTACTGTTCCTTCCATTTTTGGTCACTGCAAGGCAGTTTTCAAACATGTTTGAGTTCTGGAATTCAACTGCAAGTACAGTTGCAGTTTTTATGCACAAGAACATAAAAATATATTACACAATCACCACATGAGCTGCAGAACACTAAACAAGTGTTATTTTTTTATTTTAAAGTACTCAGTGGGTTTGCAAAATATTTCACTTTTTGCAGTCCTTCATTCCAGAGTTTATGGGAGTTTTTAGTTTTGGTTTCCCACCGAAAACATTTCTATGAATATCTAACCACTAGAAGCTATTACCCAGACCATTTGAAAATGGTCAGTACATATAATAATGGACGTTGAACACTATGATACAAAAATGACACAATACAGTGGGAATATGATTACAAATAGTCAATAGATTTGGAATTACCCCATGAAACTCGCTGTGAGACAGGAAGATCAGTCTAACTTCAAAGGCTGAGGACTCATCTATTCAATCAGGCGTATTCATAATTTGAGTTATTAATCTTTTCCAGTCCTTGTGGCTTAGTCCATTTCTGTGAGATACTGTTATGCAGACCTTGAAGATGTACTGTGGGCACTGGGCATATGTCATCTTTCTCCTATACTTTCATCACCAAGCCCCATCACAGTGATACGATTCCAGTTTCGTGGACGTGTAGTATGATTTTTAGATTACAGATTTGATTGCTACATGGGGTGCTGCTGTAACCTCACAGAGCAAGGCCCTCAACATCAACTACTTCAGTAAACATTCAGCTGCAAATACACTTGTATGTAAGTACGTGAGAGTCTAGTCTTAAGTCGTTCTGAATAAAAGCATCTGCAAAATGCCTAAAATGTAACTTCATTTATTTTATTTAACAAGACCTCCATGGGGAAAGCAAGGAGACCCAATGCCCAGCCACTACATAATTTATCACGGTAGCAGATGGCTGTAGAATAGACACTAGAGAGGCAAGAGGCACCAGATGAGCTTTAGCAACGATCGGTTGATGAAACAAGGTCGTCGTTTCGTGCTACCATGCCAAAACCACACAAACACAAGCCCCTCTCACTATCTCACTATACCACTAAGGCAGAAGACGACCATAGAAGGCTGTATGTCAGATTTTCTTGGCGATTCCCAACCAAAACCAATACCCGCCCAAACTACACAGGACACTGGCTTCTGCATAAAGTTTGAATCTGCGTGCAGCACAGTGTTGAAAAACAACAGCCTTTTTTGGTCAATCTTTGTATGGCGTCAGAAAGTCTGCATAAAGTAAAGTAATTACCCAGTTATGGGGTGTGCTTCCATACCCGAGAGCAGGCCAAACGCGCGTCTCTCTCCATGTCTCCCCTCCGGAATGCAAACAGGTCCTCGGCTGGCCCTCGTGGATAGGAAGCAGTCACAGCCCAAAGTCAGGACGGCCACGTGGAAGTCAGTGGCCTGCGTAGGAAAGCAAGTTACAGCTGTTACACCGACCCTCAAATTGGAGTTTAATTATTACTTCTGTGTGTTTTTACTATTCATAACTTATCCGTGTATCCTCAAAAAAAAAAAAATCATTGAATAAATATTTCTGTGAAAACATTGAACACATATGCTTCTGTGATCAAATAAAGTGGGGGGGGGGGGGGGGGGACAACGGGGTAAAAAGAATCAGTTGCCATTATCAGACAGGTCGATTTTTCTTGAGATTTACTAACTTACCGTGTGGATGGCTGTGAGTCGTCACCTAAAAAGAACTACAGAGCATCAGACGCATTTCATATCGCTATCAGGTGACTGAATCTGGGCCTCCGGCTCAGCTCCGGCCCCCGGCTGATGCTGGATTCCTTTGTGGCAGAAAAGGTCTTCTGGAGATCAGTTGCCATGGTAACGCCTCCAGAGTGCCCGCGTGTTCCGAGGCGTCCCTATTCGCCGAACACCTTGTGAAAAGGACAAAATGAGAAGAGCCCGATTCTGCGGCCAGAGCTCTGTTAATGCAGCGCTGGCCAGCTTCAAAGGCCGCTCAGCCAATGGTAATGAAGTGTGTTCGGCAGCCGGTCAGATCGTTGTTGGAGGATGAAAGCGGCTGTGTCCTTGCCTGCGCCTTTGTTGACAGTGATAAAACATCAAAGTCATGGCGTCAGTACTGTCTCTGTCGAGACATTTCGGAGGTTATAATGTTAATTAACGAGATGACAATACAAAACAATTATAACATGTCATGATAGCTATCATGCATTATTGTTATTATAGCTATCAGCATGCTCGGATAGATTGACATGAACTGAAAGCAAGACTGAGAGGGTACCCTTTAGCCTATCCACTGTGGTGAGGTATGTCGCGTTAACTAAAACAATACACTCCGTCTGGAAATGAAAGCATGGTATTGACATACTACTCTGCACCACACTCAGCAGTATTTTTACCAGCAGTGTGGTATTTCCTCCACCTTGATCTTCACCCTTTTCCTGAACACCAGCCAGTTCACAAAATGCTAAATGTGTGTTTAGCCGCACCCCCTAGTAAGTAAAAACTTTCTGCAGCTCTCTGTGAGAAGCAGAGGAGCACATAGCTGACTGGCTGAAAGTTAAAAGTGTAGAACCACCACTGAAAGCTTTTCATGTAATTCTATGGTATATTCATTCCAACCATTATCAGTGCCTCTCTCTCTCTCTCTCTCTCTCTCTCTCTCTCTCTCTCTCTCTCTCTCTCTCTCTCTCTCTCTCTCTCTCTCTCTCTCTCTCTCTCTCTCTGGCTAATACTCTTATCTTGTCCTTTTCATGTCTGGAAGGGGCACTTCAAAAGCTATTTCATGAGAACAAAGCAACTGCAACTGGGGAAAGAACATACATTTTCGTTTTATGTAAGCACCAGAAAAGGTTCAGAATGCTTACAATCTGCCTGTAACTCCAACTTCAGTTTTAAAGTGTGGTGTGGGGGTGAAAGGGACCAGGGGGGTTGGGGTGGGGGCTGGGAGGGCAGGTGGGGGGGGGGGGGGGGGGTGAGGTTGGGATGGGGCAGGTTGGACCTCCAAGGCCACTGCTTAGCGCCTTCAGGTTCTCACTGGAGTCTCAGCTGCTCACTCTGCTGTGTGGAGCTTACCCCAGGCGGTGGATCTTACTACAGCACCGGCGATGAGCAGCTCGCCATTCACCGAAGTGTTATTCGCGAAAAACGTTTTTTATGATGTTTATTCTGCGTGATCCTGGGCGACTTATATAATTCTTACATAAGGCACTGTCCATTTTTAAACCATCCTGTGAAGGGTGACAAATCAAAGCGAGCCATTTGCTGTATGTGACAGTTTGTGCATACGCAATGTATGTTTGTGCGTGGGGAGGGGGGCATTTGGGGAAGCATCAATCAGGTTTTTCATGATTGTGTGAGAGAAAAACACCATCGACTCTACATAACTATAAGAACTCATATATAAAAATGCCACACAAATATGCGCAACTAGAGCTACAGATACATATTTACGAGCAAGGGGCCATGGTGCAAGCGTTGCCCCATTAAGGGCACCATGTTTCCGGCTCACGCTTCCTGGTGTTGTGTTAATTGTCATAACACTGTCATTGACACTGACGTCTACAGCCCCATCCCATCACAGCCATACACCCTCTGTGGTGCAGAAATATGCAATTAGAATGTTCCTAAATGAACATTCTAATGCTGATGTCACAATCACTAGAGGTAGCAGAGAGCAACAGGGTTCTAAATGTTCTTGCTTGGAATGAAAAAATAAAAACATCCCAAAAACTATATTTCTTTTTTCTGTCAACCCTGGCAACAACTTTTTTTTTTTCAATTTCATTTTAAAAGGTATAATTTGCCGTTACCATCTAGTCTGGCCTTGAAAGAAGTATCCCAATTATCCAGCATTAGAGGGTAGATGATTATATTTCACCAAGGTTATTACATTCTATGATAGCCTTTTGAAAGGAAGAGAGCAACAAAGCAGACTCCCCTGTGAGCTCTAACTCCAGGCTTTGTCAGTCCACATTTTGATTAGTACTACAGCAGTGTCAAAATACAATTTGTGTGCAATTATTAGAGTGACTAAATCCAACCAGTCATTGTGCTAGGACACAAAAGTGTTAGTCTCATGAACCATGAAGGCAGAGAAGGCGGTTTATGATCAAAAAGTGTAGTTAGTCAAGCTAACCAACAATTACTACTGTAAACAACAGTACATGATAAATTCTGAACGTAATGTACCACTCCTTGAAAGAGCCAGGCCAATGCCCAAGCTAACGCCGCAGAAGTTGTCACCGTAAATTTGTTTCTAGGAGCAACAGCAGAAGTCTCCTTAAAATTCTAAAGTAGTTACGTCTTAGAGTACTGACGGCAGAGGCAAACCAGACATAAATGAATTCCGTGCATTCTGTGCACGTCCAAAGTGTTTCTTCTGCTCTTTAAGTAGCATACCTTACGAAAACCTTTTTTTTTTTTTTGCGAGCTTCGTTTTCTCAACAATTATAGTGCTAATGTAATATGTGAGTGAACCCAGTCTCAGTTAGGTGGGCCAGAGCTCCCAAACCCCATTGACATCGTGCTTCCTGCACATCAGGCCCTGCCAGGCTCAGGAGACCACTTCCTGCACATCAGGCCCAGCCAGGCTGCAGGTAGCTGGGTGCCCAGGCTTTAGCTGCAGAAATGCATTAGCTCTTTGTGTCATAATCAACACTGGACCTGGGTCAATTACGCAAGTGATTCAGATTCATATGCTTTTCTACTCAGCTTGTCTAGTGAACCTATGAAATACCTTCAAGAAATACGAACCCAGCCTTATGGTCCTCTTGGCTGCTTCAATTGCACGAGGCAAGACCAATCGAGCACAGAAAAGTATTTGAATCCAAAGCAATTATGTAATTCATCCGGGTCTGCTCAATGCAGGCGTCTATGTGCTTAGATATCGATTTCACAACTCAAGAACACCTTTTGGACTATGGCAAACTCTAGTATCTGCCAATCAAGAACTGGTTTACTTGTTCTGAATAGCATGTGCTATTCAATAGCATATACTATTGATAAATGCAAACAAAATCAATCAGTCTATAAATAAACGTTTTGTCTGTGACATTTACATGGATCCATGAATTTATTATAATAATATTTTGTGTAGTTTCATTCAATAATACTCTCAATTTTCTTTTGTCGTTTTTGAGGGAGAACGGGGATCAACTGTCATCAGTTTAGAAAGCTGAGCACTTGAACAGACCTGGAAAAAACGTTCAATTGAGAATCTAAAGCTTTTGGCCACCCTCCGGGAAACCTGACGTCAACAGCGGGACAGAAGGGATTAAGTTTCCTGAAAAGCTGAAAAGCCATGGGGCGTCCAGGGCTGGTGGGGGGGGGGGGTGCAACAGGCAATTACTGAGTGGAGCAGGCTACCGGCCTTTCTGCGCTATCTGAACGGAACCGTGAACAATGGAAATGGAATTCCGGGAAGCACGAACAATGGAAATAGAATTTCTTAATTCAGGTTCTGGAGTGAATTTGATTTGACCGTTGTTATGTTAGACAGAGTGAGAATACCGTCACATGAGTAATTGGAAAGGGGGTGCTCAATTTGGCAGACTCTGCCGCCCCTGTGGCAGTCTAACACCCCCTAACCTGCACTGACCTGCCACAACCTGTAACTGTAAGTGTACAGTAGGAGTGGAGCATATGTGTGTGTATGTGTGTGTGTGTGTGTGTGTGTGTGCGTGCATACAGTATGTATCCATGTGCAATAGCACATATGGCTGTTTGTGGACAGTATGTATGCACTATATGGGGTGTGGGTGTGTGTTTTTGAATGTATGTGGGTGAATATATGTGTGTGTTTGTGTGTGTGTTTATCAAGTACCAATGTGCAACATACATATTTATTTGATAGCCTAATAAACTTAAGAGGTTTGATGCATTGGGTGTTCAGAGATGCTCTTCTGCATACCACTGTTGTAATGTGTGCTTATTTGCATTACTTTCACCTTCCTATCAGCTTTGACCAGTCTGGCCCTTCTCCTCTGACCTCTCTCATTAGCAAACCACCCTGTTTGTTGTCTGGCACCAACAATTATTCCATGGTCAAAGTCACTTAGATCACATTTCTTCCCCATTCTGACATTTGGTCTGAAAAACACCTGAACCTCATGACCATATCTGCATGCTTTCATGCATTTAGTTGATGCCACATGATTGGCTGATTAAATATTTGTATTAACAAGCTGGTGTGCCTAATAAATCAAGCAAAGAAAAAAGAAGAAGAAGGTCCTTTGGCTGATCTCCATAGAGGAACCCTTTTCAGTTCTTTATGGAACCAGACAAGACACAGATTTCAGGGATGTAGTTTAAGGGGGACGCCCGGTCGCTGACATTGTGCTCCCATGAACAGTTGAGTTTACACAACAGGCTCCCTCATTCTGGGATGTTTATGACGCCGTAGTGTGTATGGTGTCCAGGGGAGGCCGTCGAACATGAACAAGGACCAGCATAGTGCAAACCCCCAACGCAGATGAGAATCCAGGAGAATCTCCACAATTGCGTGTATTGTACTCCAGTGTCCTGATATGTCAAAAACTCAGTTCACAGCCTTTGTCTGGGGAGGAGATTGAGAACTGCCATTATTATTGCACCACCTCAGTCTCACAGAGGATACTGGGAATGCCGGAAATAGTCTTTTGTCAGAAAGGGATGAAGAAAAACAGCGACAATAAGAAGAGAATGTAGCCAAAGAAAATAAATGTACTTTTATAGCTGTGGCAAAAGCCAGCTTTTTAAGCTTTTTGACTTTGCCAGGGAAGGAACTATGGGAGAAGAAATGATTCTGAAATAGAAATGCAAGCAGAAAGAGAGAGAGAGAAAGAGAGAAACTTTGGTTGAGATATGGGGGGAGTATAGGTGAAAGAAAGGTGGACAGAATGGTAACAGGAGCACCTTGTGTGTGGATGGTTTCTTTGTGTGAACTCACCTCTGTGTAAAGTGTAAATGGACCTGCAGTGAGTGAGAGAGAGATATAGAGGTAGAGAGAGATATAGAGAGGTAGAGAGACATAGAGAGAGAGACAGAGAGAGAGGTTGAGAGAGGTAAAGAGATATATAGAAGTAAAGAGAGATATAGAGGTAGAGAGAGATATAGAGAGGTAGAGAGACAGAGAGAGAGACAGAGAGAGAGAGGTCGAGAGAGGTAAAGAGAGATATAGAAGTAAAGAGAAATATAGAGGTAGAGAGAGATGTAGAGAGAGAGATAGAGAGACATAGAGAGGGAGAGAGAGAGAGAGAGAGAGCCCGTTCCCGTCCTCTTGGGTGACATTGAGAGGACATAAACACAAGCGGAAAGTGGAGGGCTGAGGGGCCCTCAGTGTGAGAGGAGAATCCTGTTTCCACCCGTAAGGCAGGAAGGGCCCGTGGAGAGGGAGCCATTGTCTGTAAATAAGGAAGCATAGGGGCGAGGAGGAGGGGCGAGGGGGGTTGGGTGGCGTGATCTAGGGGCAGATGCAGACAGGTACACTGACACACAAATGCAAAGTCAGGTGCCAAGTCCTGCCACCACACAACAGTGGCCCACTGTGGCACCAAGAGTTCTGGGATTGTTTTTGGTTTCATCTTGGCTACACACGTTCTCCTTAACGCCATACAAGATACAGCAGATACAGGGCTCATTCCAATCACTTCTTTTCCACCACTTTTTTCCTTTCCTTGCTCCTGACCCGGAAAATCGATCGAGCTCCGCCATCTTTAAGGACATTCCAATGTCCCTCCTAGGTTAGAAGTTAGGAGCTCCTATACCATCCTTTGAGCAAGAAAACATCAGCACATTTTTCTTTAATCTCCCGACAGGTGAAGGTAGAGACAAGACAAAGAGAAAAGAAAAGGAAAAAGAGGAGAAAAATAAGGGATTGGATGGCCTTGTGTATGCCATAGATTATAATACCCCTTATGTATAGTTATTGTTGTACTCGGTGTATTCTAGCTGCCATCCGTGGTATGCTAGTTGGTAAGTTGATGTACTCTTCAAGGTTCAAGCTGTGGTCACGCTAGGACTCGGAACTGTACTTTCCTCTTGGGTCCTCATCCCACTTGTCCCTGGGTTTGATTTGCCCTTCGTTGTACATCGCTCTGAGCGTCTGCTAAATGCCTGTAATGTAATGTAATGCAATGTAATGCAATGTAATGTAATGTAATGCAATGTAATGCAATGTAATGCAATGTAATGTAATGCAATGTAATGTAAAGAATGAGGCCACAGTCTTGGGCCTGTGAAAGCTTACAGTGCCTATTGACTGATTAAGTGGATAAGTATTTTGACAAACAGGGTACAGGGGACTTCTCAAAACAAGCAGATGAAGATCCTCTGATCTTTGTGTCCCTGAGAAGGTAAAAGAGGCAGACAGCCAACCCATACATTTTGGTGCCCGGAAAATCGCCTAAGGGTTAAGTTACAAGGAACACTTCAGGAACAAGATTCTGTTTTTGTAATTCCAGTTAAGAATTTGTTTTGTGGTTGGTCCTTCATCCGGGAAGTTAATAATGTTCAACAAATCTGCCATTTCAAAACATAAATGCAAAATGTTATTAAAATATTAAAACGCATGGAGAAATTTTGACAGATCAGTAAATGCATTGTCTGTTGAGAAACACTCTCCTCATTAATATTTCATTTTAGCAGGGAAAGGAGATGTGCACTATGGAGCAGTCCAGTCGAATTGCGAAATATATTCTGCACAGGGTTATTAGTCTCTTAAATTTCCTTTAAAGGAATAAAAGCTCCCGTTTTGTAAGCCCCATGTCTGCACCTCATATGACTAGCTGAAAATTAGATACACAGAGTACATTTAGCTCAGAGATTTTTTTTTTGTCCTTTACAATTTTATTCAAACTATAACAGAACCAAGTTATTGGCCAAAGATATTTATAATAAGCGTGCCTGCGATCCACTCCGTCCCTGAAATTTCTGTGTGAATCTGGAATCCTTACAGTATCCCTAACCATTAACACATAAACATACACAAACACACACACATATTCTCCTGCATACGTTTAAAAAAGTGAAATTCAAAGTATTCACACATGTAGAACCAAGGCTGAATTTGAAGTCCTCGCACATATTAAAGGTACAGTAGGTAATTTCGGACTTACCAAATACACTCAAACCACAACACTGTTTATCCCACCCCTTCTTTGTAAACATGCTGACGTTGAAATGCCATTGGCTGTGGCAATTAGAACGAATTCTCAACCAATGAGCTTGAATTATTGTTCAGTTATACAATGTTTTGGTACAAAGTGCTGGCCCATCAACTGCATATTTTGAAACCCGAATTTAAGGACTATAAACACAGGTAGAGGGTGAGTCAACATGTCAGTGAGCCTTTTACAGTGATAGGAAGGGAGTTATAATGGTCTTGTAACAATGTTTTAACATAAAAGTCTTACCTATTGTACCTTTAAAATTCATTTGGAGGAGTGGGAGTAGTTTTACCAAATTGTAGCTTTATTCTGAGTGGTTTGTTTTATTACAGTTTCCACACAAACTGCAAAAACACAGAACCCAGCGGCCACTCACATTACAAAGAAACGTGGCCAATTGCGCCAGAAAATGTATGAAGCATTCAAAAGGATTTCTGCATGACAGACATTCCACACAACTTCAGTAGAAGAAAACAACTTTGGCCGTTGTACTTTACATATCTATCCCTTCTCTCACTCCCCACACGCTTGACGAGACAAAAAGAAATTAACGAAAAAAACAAATACAAAGGACCAGTTATATTCACACAACTACGACACAAATCTGTGATTTCGCAATACATCCAACACAAAGAAAAACAAGAACACCACCACTAAACATAATTGGGTGATCACAACAGTACCAGGAAATGATCAACAATTTACAATAAGGTTACATGGATTGGCATGAACTAACAACTGTTTATGTATATGCACATCACTGATTCATGTTAACAACTACAATAGTTAATGCCAATTCATATTGGAATGAAACAAATGGTCATTGTATTTGTTAATCGCTAACTACTGCAATTACAAGTTTATTCTATGGTTTGCTAACGTATATATTCATGTAACGAATACATTTGTTAATAGTTACATTAATACATTGATAAATACATTAAGTAATGAAAAGTTTATTTTATGCTTAATGAATGTATTTGTACACCAATGAATTAATGCTAACAACTACATTAGTTAATGCCAATTCATGTACCCTTATAGTAAAGCGTGACACGCAAATCCTATGAATGCGCCCACAGCGAAAGTGGACGAGAACCTCAGGACAACAGGCGCTACGTACAGCGTTATGAGGCTGAAGAACGACAGAGCGATGAAAGTGTCAGGAGAGCAGTGCGTGTTGGGAGAATGTCTGATCCAGTGTAGGGCAGGAACCTGCCTTGTCCCTACAAGTCTCTATGGCCGTCCTTGTCAGCCAGATCCAGGGGAGAGAAAATGTGTATGTGAGAGAAAACAAGGGACCTCAAGTGCTACATGGCGAGTAGATCGCGGGCGCCATCGTGGCTCATGAATATCGGGCAGGTCTCGACAGCGGCCTGGGCAGAGTCAGAGATGCACACCTCGCCTGGCTGCCCTTAGCTGGCACTCAGACACAAGTTCAGCCAAAGGGCACGTAACGCCTGGCTTTAACCTCGCTAGCTCCGAACACCACGGAGTGATGTCCTTCAATGAAACTACGAGAAATAAAAGATTCATGGAAAAATGTCACGGAAAACATAAATGAAAAAGGCACTGTCTGCTAAGGTCTGAATGACAGGGTTCCTGAATGAATTTGATTTAAATTTTGAAGCAGAACGACAGGGGTCTTTTAATTTTCTGTTTTGCTGAAATGGGGAAGGGAGCTTGATGATATTTGGAAAGAAAGCAAAACCACTGGGGGAAAGAAAGATGACTCACCAAAGAAACATAAGCATAAATCAGTCCGTGAATTTCACATTGTTCATTTCGAGAGTATCTTGCATACCAGATGCAAGCCAAAGTGTGTTGCTTGAATCGCATATACATAAGATATCTACATACAGTACATATAAGCGATATCGACATATACATTCTTATCTATTCCATTCCGTTGAAGATTTGGGCGAAGTGCATGTAATTCTTCCTCATTCCACAGACAGCCAGTCAGGTGTATTTTAATGAGCATGGGATGATAAAAACATAGAAACATATGTGCCAGAGGGGCGTCACAGCAATGTGATGTGTGAATTAAAAGCAAGGGGCAAGGAGCCGGAGCAGACCTTGGTGACCTACAGGAAGTGGTTCAGTGTCTTCACTTCCTGCTTAAGAGGCTGAAAGTCAGAGGTCAGGTTGGCCAATGCAGAATTGCATTCTGGGCATTGCGGCTCAGATCTTTGACTGGTCCGTAGCCAGTGGTTCCTCAGATGGACACTGCACCTGCAAAGACACCACAGTGAACCCAAATCAAGTCCCAACCAAAAGCTTACATTGAAATTAAAAAGTGATTATTTTTAGATGAGCATGCAATTACAGTAACACAAACACACGCACACACACGCACGCACACACACACACGCACACACACACACACACATGCACACACACAGCTGAGTAACATGCTCATATAAGCCCTGGTTATGGATTGCATCTCCATTGCATCACAATAAGGGTCCCGGACGCAACATACCTGGCTGTTCTGCGTGTGGAACACACCTGGCTGTTCTGCGTGTGGAACATACCTGGCTGTTCTGCGTGTGGAACATACCTGGCTGTTCTGCATGTGGAACATACCTGGCTGTTCTGCGTGTGGAACATACCTGGCTGTTCTGCGTGTGGGACATACCTGGCTGTTCTGCGTGTGGAACATACCTGGCTGTTCTGCGTGTGGGATATACCTGGCTATTCTGCATGTGGAACATACCTGGCTGTTGTTCGTGTGGGACATACCTGGCTGTTCTGCGTGTGGGACATACCTGGCTGTTCTGCGTGTGGAACATACCTGGCTGTTCTGCGTGTGGTTGTGGAGCTCATGGCTCCGTAAGGGCTCCACCACGTTGGTCTCCTTGGTTTGAAGCGTGTTGGCGTTGCCGGTCTCCCGCCTGTTGTCCCCGTCCATGCACAGCGCCTTCTGGATGCTCAGCCGGAAGTTCTCCGACAGGAAGCCATACAGCAGCGGGTTGGCGCAGCTGTTGACGTAGGTCAGGATGACGGAGAGGAAGTAGACTCCGGCCGTCACGTTGTTCTCGGGCAGGATGGTCACCAGGTTGACCATGTTGATGACGAAGAAGGGCAGCCAGCAGAGGACGAAGACCACCACCATGACCACCACCATGCGGGTCACCTTCCTCTCCGAGCGCCGGCGCGTGGTGAGGCCCGCCCGCACGCGCGCCGACTTCACCTTGAACACGATCAGCAGGTAGCACATGCAGATGACCAGCAGGGGGCAGAAGAAGCCCAGGGTGGCCGTGTAGAGGATGAAGGCCGTGGACCAGACCTCCTGAGGCTCGGGCCAGCTGATGTTGCAGGTGTTCAGCTGGTCCTGCACGTTGGAGAAGATGATGACGGGCAGCATGGCCACGATGGACACGGCCCACACCAGGGCGTTGATGATCTTGGCCACGCGAGGCCGTCGCCAACGGCTGCTCTGGATGGGCCGCACCACGGCCAGGTAGCGGTCGATGCTCATGACCGTCAGGCAGAAGATGCTGGTGAACTGGTTGATGGAGTCGGCGGTCATGACCACGCGGCACAGGAAGGAGCCGAAGGGCCAGTAGGAGAGCACGTTCTGCGTGGTGATCAGCGGCAGGCCAAGGATGTACAGCTCGTCGGCCACCGCCAGGTTGAGGATGTACAGGTTGGTGACGGTCTTCATCTTGGCGAAGCGCAGGATGACGTAGATGGCCAGCGTGTTGCCCGTCAGGCCCAGCAGGAACACGGTGAAGGAGATCACCGCCGTTACCATGGTGCTGCTGCTGTGGAAGGGCGCCAACTGGCCCGACGTGTTCAGGGAGGCGTTGGCCAGCGAACCGCCAACCAGAGGGGAGGCGGTGTGGTTGAGTTCGCCCACGAGAGGCGCGTAGCCTAACATCTCCATATTGTCAGGGGGGGAGGCGAGCCAAGTGGGTGAGGTGCGGGCTGGGGATTGAGGAGGAGGAGGAGGCGGAGGAGGCGGAGGAAGGCAGCAAATGGCGGCAGGAGAAGCGAGGGACGTCGGCTTCCTTGTCACGGCAAGCCTAAACAAACACAGCTGGAAATGGAAATGGCAAAAGGAAGACACAATGTGACACAAGTATATGCAGTTCTGTTCAACGAAGGACTCAACGGTTCTGTGGCATCAGTTTTTACAGCAGAGGAAAGGTGGCTTTGCACCATGCGTACAGTATGGGAGGACCCAGGTGTAACATGGAACACGTCCACCAAGATGTCATGCACCCTCACACATGATTGGCCAATGGCACAATGCAGCATCACAGAGAGCATTTACATTTCACATGAAGCCATTTAATACATAATTGTAATGTGTATAAATTCAAAGCAACTTAACGCAGCTTATATTTTTACTTTCAATCCATTTACATAGCTGGATATTTTACTGAATTAAATCAGAAAAATACCTTGCTCAAAGGTACAAGGGCAACATCACCCCAACTGGGAATCAAACCTGTAGCCTTTCACTGATGAGCTCAGTACCCTAAGCTCTATACTAATCTGCTGCCAAGCCCCAGAATCTAAGGTACTGTAGTGTACTGTAGTATTTAGCAGTAATTCAACCTTTCGAGACAAACAAAAAAGATTTTTTCCCATCAGTCTTTCAGTGATTTTCAGCCCCCTCATTCTGTACTGGATGAACCCCGGCTAACATCGCATCGTGCCAGGATATATATCTGTGCCAGACAGAGAAAAATCAGTTTCAGGTCAGTTGCACCTTTACATAATGAAACCCAGAAACTCAACACCTTCAGCGTCAGCACTTTTAACCTGATTGGCTTCTGAGCTTCAGTGTTTTGTAAGATACTGTTAGGTACAGGCCAGGCGTTTCCCTACAAGTCAGCAGGTTAGACGAGCAGGGGACCAGACACAAAAACAGTGTACCCTGTACACTCGACTGCCAGTATCTACAATGAAGAAAGAATAAATAAAAAACTATATAAGCTTGGTAGAATTTCTTCTGGAAAATGTTTTCTTTCATTGTTAACGGCTGCCAATGTACATATATTAGACTGTGTCTAATATATGTACAATTATTCAGCCATTCCAGAGCATTTTACCATTATAGTAAATTTGCAGGTATGTATTTCTCTGGAGTTAAGGGCTCTGGCATGAATCTAGGACACCAATAAATGTTTTATATATATTTTCGGAATATCATATGAAGAAAATGGCCACTTTATGAATATCATGTAGTGGTTTACTAAACAAAGTCACTTTAATGGTGGCAACTGACCCTTCATTTTGTACTCCGGGGAGACCAGACCTGGATACACATTAATAAGCCAGAGCCACGAAAGCTGGACCCGAGGAAGAATCCACAGACTGTTCATTTGCAGGAGGTGCGGTGGTCAAGAATGGATTACCAGGACGCTGTATGCCTGTCAGGTGTAGATGAAGCTCCAAAGGTAATTCACTTATCTTTTCTTCTGGCTAACAAACAGCAGGGTTCCCACACAAATCAGATTTATATTTTCCATGGCTTCTCAATGTCACTTTAAAGATACATTTATGAACGTAAAGGACTTATCCTGGCTCAATAATCAACATTAAATATGGTTGTCATTTTTTTCAAGTGTCATTTTGAGGGCCGTAATTTTTAACATATTCTGCATTGATAAAGGTATGTATGATCCTCCAGCTAACTTTCTGTGTGTGGGATTAATCTGCAGACCAGCGAGCTGTCCAGTGAGATAGAGTGGCATTAACACCATACTGATATTGCGAGGTTTGATAGTAGGTGACATCATGTCAATAGCTTAGAAGTATAATGAAATATGTGAGCAGTTTTATATCACATTGCAGGATTAGCATATTTTTATATATTTTAATTTCAAGGCTCGAGGATCTCTGACATAATTTGCTGGGCATGACTGCACAACTCTTTGAACAACCAGAACTCATTGCCAACTTCACACAAACTATTCACCTGAAGAACTGGGGTGTATATTCAAGCATTCAGTTGAAGCACTGGAGTATTTATGCAAGCATTCAGTTGAAGCACTAACCTAACCAAACATAACATGACATAATGACAAGAACAGGCCATTCAGCCCAGCAATGCTTGCCTTGCCACTAAAGTGTAATGCTTGGTTTACCAAAGAGTTCACCACTGGAGTACTTATTGAAGAATTCTCCTGAAGCACTAGGATTTACATTTTACATTTCATTATTGGCATTTAGCAGATGCTCTTATCCAGAGCAACGTACAGTTGATTAGACTAAGCAGGAGACAGTCCTCCCCAGGAGCAAAGCAGGGTTAAGGGCCTTGCTCAAGGGCCCAACGGCTGTGCGGATCTTATTGTGGCCACACCGGGGATCAAACCACCAACCTTGTGTGTCCCAGTCAAGTACCGTAATCATTACGCTACGGGCCGCCCATTTGAGCGTTTTCCTGAAGCACTAGGGTTTCCATTCGAGCGTTCTCCGGAAGCGTTTTTCATACCTCAAAGGAACACTGGGATCCAAACAAACAGGTCCCTAAACACTATTGTACACTGCAGTGATGAATGATGTTTCACAATGACAGGACACTGCCTGGTGCATTAATTGCTTCTGGGAACAGGTGGGTGCACTGGCGGCTTAACCTTGGGTTGAGAAATCCGAGCGTTGGAAAAGCCAGTCAGTTAAAGGTCTGTTCCATTTGTTGCAAAAATATGCACGCTGACGTTTAAAGGCAGTGAACCATGCTTCAAAACACAGAGATGACGTCGCTCCTGTATACTATATTGTGTGTGTAAACATCACTTTTCCTGCATTTAAACATATGTTCTCAAACTGCCGTAAAGTGGGGAACAGACAAAGGGTGAGCCAAAAACACGAATGAGCTTGGGGAACTCTGACACCCCAACAATTTATTCAGGATAATTTTTTGGCATTGTAATATTACGGTTAAGGAGCTGGGCTTTAACATGAATCACTTCAAAATATCCAGCTGTATTAACAGTAAGACTGATACCATGTAAGAATATTATCCGTCCGAGTCACTTTTGATAAGAGCTTTGGTGAAATGTCACATTGACATACACTTAAAAGCATAGCAATTTGCAGAAAGGTGAAACTGAATCAAATGAATGCCAGGGAAAATAATAATAATGTACTTACTGCACGCTCCAAATGCTACATAAACTAGATACAGACTTTTTGCACCCAATACCACTGTCAGAAGGAATAGATGAGGCAGTGAATTATAAAATTGTAATAAAGTTGCATTGAACTGCAAGCAAGATCTGAAGATCCAGTATTTATGAGTACACAAGGGTGTATTCAATCCCCCTTCAGTGCGACACCTGCGTCGTGTTTCAAAAGGGAAAAGATGGTGATGAACGTCATATTACAGTAGTTGAAAGTTGTCGCGCAACTGAATGTGCGTATCTTCGCGCGAGTTCGCGTTTCTCTTGGTTTTCGGGTTTCTTTAGTCCCCTATTTTGGATTTTAGAATAAATTCAGTAAAGAAACAGTGGTCTATTTATTTATCAAATCATTAAAATGCGATGGCAGTCGTTGGCTATATATTCCATATGTTAAGTGTGCCACATCATAATATTCAAAGTTATCTGACAAATACGCGAACTCGAGCAAAAGGGAAGCCGACTAGAGAGACAGGGCTGCAGGGGAGACAGCTTTCACTCTTTGCATAGAATCATGTTTAATCAATATATGTATGCATAATACATTATTATTGGCGTATTAGTGTTATCACATTATCAGTGTGCCAACAACCAATCTCACCCACACTGAGACCCACCTCTGTGATGCTGTTACCCAGTTAACATCACTCATCACAAACTTTCAAATCTCATGTTAAAATGTAGCGGACTCCCAAATGGAAGTAATACATTTACAATATCTATATCCAACAACGTTTCATGATATGGTTCAGTGTGAACACTTTTTTTTACTACAAAACTGAAGTGGTTTTTCAGATGTTTCACAGAAACATGACAGATCACTGCAGTTCAGGAAATCTGTAGTTCAGTTCATAAAAATATTTTTATGTTGCAGTTTCGTGTCTATGAAAATAGGACCAGAAAATAGTGTGCCAACCTGCCCCGGTCTCCCATATTTTTCAACCTGCATGGACTCTCCCTGGCAGTCATGGGGAATTGTGGTCTGTGTTGTCCTTACAGCTGTGCCAGAAGTTTGGAGATGTGATGACATGGATATTGGTACTTCAGCGCAAAATGACATCACATCTTTAGACATAAGTCAAACGGATTTATTCACGCAACACCAGAATCTTCAGTTGAACTGGCCAAAAGAGATCGCATGAAAAGCCACCAGTTTGCTGTCCGTTTTGTTGCCAGATAAAGTGTGGAGCCGTTTTGTATACCAACATGAAATAAACAGAATATAAACAAAAACATTTTAAATTATTTATTGCCTACATTTGTGAGATGTTCATTCGAGAAGCCTAAGAAACACAAAAACGCCATTAATCTTTCAAAAAATATATTACTTGTGTCCGAGTAAAGTGCAAAAGGATCAAAATACGTACATATTTCTTCCGACCACTCAAAACCAGGGGAAATCAGTTCTAACAACAGGTTATGATTGCGTTGACATCTCTCTGCATGAATATATAACTGCAAAATCCTAAAACAGACACTAATTTGCATATTTATTTATTAATTAATCTTAGAAGATATTTCACATGCAAAATAAAAATCTACTAACCCGTTTCCTTCCGAATGTTGTCCTTAGTCCTCCACAACATGCCTACTGGTCCCATACGTGTTTCCATGGTTTCTCGACAACGTTTGGAGCTTGGGCAGGGTGAGAATCGCCTGAGGTTCGACTCGATTGCTGAGGCGTTCCTATCAGCTCCACCACTCGACTGATATCGCTCCTCGATCACGAGCGCGCTTTTCTTGGAGACGCACAGATGGAGGGCTCAACTTCAAAAACTTCAAACTGCGAGAGGCTCACCGGCGCTTTGTCTACTTTTTTTTATTATTTCAAATGTACGTTTTAAATACACGTGTTGTTTTATCTTACAAATATTTGGTCAACTTTTATTTCCAAACTAAGTTTCCGTAGCGGATACAGTGAGCACTGCGTAAAGTTTTCTTGCGAAGCGCATCCTTGTACTCCCGTACTGTGAGGGAGGCTGGCTGCTGCTTTGGTATTTATCACCGAGGTACGTAAGTCACGGGGTTTTCCGGCAGGTTTCACCTTTTCTCATCGCGATGCCCCAGTAGCGCGCGCCTTCCCAAGCACCACGAGATCACCTGCTGCGCAGGATGCTGAGCAGATTCATACGCACTGGCTTTCGTAGTATGTAGTAGCTGTCTTTAGTATACTGTGCGGAGAGTTCATTATGAAAACAAAACGAGATGAGAGCAGTCACGCGATTAAACGATTAGATATCATTTTACATTTGCATAATTGCCAATTGATTTTACTGCATATTTGGGAATAACTTTCAGTTCAATTTAGACCCCGCCTTTACAGCATTCTGAAGATAATAAATAGACTGCATTCATATAGCGCATTTATCCAAAGAGCTTTACAATTCATGCCTCTCATCCATCCATCCATCCACCCATTCACACGCACACACACACACACACACCCAGGGCAGGGAATCAAACCGGCAACCTTCCTTGCCTGCCCGACGACCTCTCTTACCTTCTGGGCTTATGTCACCCCTAGATATTTTCTTAATGGAAATTATTACGTTTAAAAAAAAGAAGAAGAAATAATTAGATTTACATTTAAATCCCACAAAGTAATAAACATATTTTGATATCTGAGTTGCATATTTTTCTATATACCAGTTCTTTTCCAGCACCAGCAGAGCTGAGCAATTGTGCTGGCACAGCCTGTAGACTGCAGGAGCCCAATCTACAGCATGCTTATACTTGGTAGTATATCCCTTGCTTGCAATAACTGCATCAAGCCTGTGACCCATAGACATCACCAAACTGTTGCATTCTTCTTTTGTGATGCTTTTCCAGGCTTTTACTGCAGCCTCTTTCAGTTGCTATTTGTTTCAGGGGTTTTTTCCCTTCATTCTCCTCTTCAGGAGGTGAAATGCATGATCAATTGAATTAAGGTCTGGTGATTGACTTGGCCAGTCTAAAACCTTCCACCTTTTCTCCCTAATGTGGTGTGTTGGCAGTGTGTTTTGGGTCATTGTCTTGATGAATGGTGAAGTTCCTCCCAATTAGTTTGGACGCGTTTCTCTGTAAGTTGACAGACAGAATGTTTTTGTAGACTGAATTCATTCTGCTGCTACCATCATGAGTTACAGTACTGTGCAGAAGTCTTAGGAACCATTGACCTTATTATATATATGTTTATTTTTTTTGTGTGTTTTAGTATAAAAGAACACATTTGAGATTTCCAAATATTCATTTTCCAAAAGATTTAGTTTTACAGAGACATTTTTGTATTTAATTTAAAAAAGTATCATATTACTGTAAGCAATTAACTACATTTTACATAAAAACTTGATTAAGACTGTCTGAGATCAGAAGCAAGGAGCTGACCAAAGTCTGCAGAAGAACTGTGGCAACTTCTCCAACATGCTTGGAACAACCTCCTTGCTGATTTTCTTATAGAACTATAGGACAGTGCATCACTCATAGAAGTGATGCAGTTTTAACGCCAAAGGGTGGTCACAAAAAATATTGATTTGATTCAGTTTTGAACTATTCTGCCAAATTACTAAAATGTAATGGAAAATGTATCGTACGTTTATTTAGGACCTTTCATTGAATTCTTTTTGAAAGAATCTTATCTGTACAGAATGTTATACAGGTGCCTAAGACTTCTGCACAGTACTGTACATCATCGATAAAGATTAGTGACCCCACTCCAGAAGCAGCCATGTAAGCCCAAGCCATGACACCATGCTTCAGATGAGCTCATATGGTTTGGATCATGAGCAGATCTCTCCTTTCTCCACACGTTGGCCTTTCCATCACTTTGGTAGAGGTTAATCATAGTCTCATCAGTCAACAAAACCTTTTTGTTCCAGAACTTTTGTGGCTCATCTCTGTACTCTTTTCTTGCCTTCCTATTCTTACTTTTGATGGGTGGTTTGCATCTTGTGGTATGGCCTCTATATTGCTGCTCTTAAAGTCAACATCAAATGATTGATTGAGATACCTTCACCCCTGCCCTTTGGAGATGTTACTGACTGATGTTTTGGGGTTTATTTCACAGAAGAAGAAGTTTTATTTTCTCGCAAGAAGAAGCGCCTGTCAAGTCACATGTTCCAATACTTTCGCTCACATAGAAATTGGGTGGTCTGATACAAAAGGTGATATGTTCTAACAAATCTAGATAAAAATACTGGGAAATTAAAAAGCTGAAATTCGGATCTGTCATCTCATGCACATCTTTTGAACTCAATTGTCTTTCTCCAAATACAGCTTTTATGATAACGGGTCTCTGAAATCTGTTCGAACAGATACACACTCACACACGCATGCGTGCACACAGACACACATGCGCAAACACACACACACACACACACACACACACACACGATTCATGCAGAAGCCAGGACAATACAGGCAAAAATGTACCAAAATGTCTACCATCTCCTTTCACTCTTCACTGGAAACTGAAACTGGCTCTCTATTTCCCCCTGCTGGTCAGGTGAGGGACTGCATAATCAAGAAAACCGACTGCACAGTTGATTATGAGAGAGACACAGACACGCAGGACGAGACACTGGGGAATCAATCTTGATAAAATAACAGATGAAGGACACCATAGACCTTGAGCGGAGACAGCAGCCCTCGGTTTACGCATTTACTTTCAGCTCATCAATGATAGAGGGAGAGAGAGAGAGATTGTTGCATTTGCTAAACTAAGGGACACTGGTAGGTCACAAACAAACAGCCATTTGATTCAGACTGATTGTCTGATCAGGTACGGTCCCCCCAGCTTTCGATTTCGGCCGTCTGCATCCATGCCGACACAAACAAAAGGGACAAAGGACGCTTTTCCAGAACGTTCCATCGGCTGGATAATCTCATCCACCCAATCAAATCTAATCTAAGGTAATTTGTCCTCAGCAGCTGTCACGTTGATCAATGTCTGTCTCCGCACTCTCCACTTCCTCGCTCGTGCCTGTTCTGTCTTGCCCTGGGATTGGCTGACAGCTGGCACGAATCTGCCCAGCCTCGCAGAGATGCGATTGGTGGGATGAGAGGCTTCGGTGACCCTGCGCTCTCCGCGGTATGCCTGGTACAACGTGCTCCATTTAAACATGCCAAGAGAAATGCATATATCAGTCATCCTGCCAATAAGATAAATGTATGCACAGAGTAACAAGACAGCCATATTCGTCCTTTTTGTATGGTTTGCCAAAAAAAAAAACAACATAAAGATTTAGCAAACTGATAAAAAAAGTTTGTCGGTAACTTTTGCTGTCAGTTTTAACCTGTCGCGATAGTCTTTGTGAGAGATTGCCTGTTGCATACGCAGTTACTAGCTTGATAGGTAGTTGGACATAGACAAGGTGACTTCACGTTTAACCTGTCGTGATTGTCTTTGTGAGAGATTGCCTGTTGCATACGCAGTAACTAGCTTGAGAAGTAGTTGGACATAGACAAGGTGACTTCACTTTTAACCTGTCGTGATTGTCTTGGTGAGAGATTGCCTGTTGCATACGCAGTAACTAGCTTGAGAAGTAGTTGGACATAGACAAGGTGAACATGAGGCCTGCTTAAAATCACAAGACACCTCCTCTGCTGTGTGATCTCTGGCCTGAACTCAAATCTTAGACCCAATTTTCCCATGAGTCCTGCAAGCCCTGCTGGTGCCTTAGGGTGACCCTGGCAGACCCACAAAACTATTCCACACTCAGCTTATACACACACATCACACCACACCACACCACATACACACACACACAGACCAGTGTATGACACGCACACCATACCACACCACACCATACAACATCACATACATGCCTACAGATAACTACATCACAACACACACATGCACAAACCACACCACACGCACACCTGCACACACAGACACACAAATGCAGAAACCACACCATAACACACACACACGCGGACAGACAAATGCACACACACACAAACACACACACATGCACAAACCACACCACACACACACACACACATACAAACATACACAGACAGACAGGCAGAAACACACAGACACATAAACACACACACACACCACACCACACCACACACACACAACACCACACAACATCACATACACACCTACACCACACACACACACACACACACACACACACACACACACACACACACACACACAAACACAAATGCACAAACCACACCACACACACACAGACCAGCACACAATCACAAAGGCACTCACACAAACACACACACAGACCAGCACAAGACACACACACCACACCATATACACACACCCACAGACCAGTGCACGACATACACACCACACAACATCACATACATGCCTACACACACACACACACACACACATAAAATGGGAAGTGCTGTAGAAGATCAGGACCAGAGGAAGTTCCATTACTTCCTGGGGAATTGGAAAGTTAGAAGCTGCAAGAGCACAGCCTGTCAGTCAGAGAGAAAGTAGAGAGAAAGAGATGGACGATGGACTCCAAATTATGAAAAAGAAAAATAACCAAGGTAAGACCGGGTATATCATTATGTATCATCTGCGCGGCACATAACGTACATCGATTCGGGAGGCACAGGTCGGGAGAAAGCATTATCCTGATATTAGTCGAGGAGATTGCGGTAGCCACGGATGACATTTACAGTTCGGAAAGGAGAATAACTTTGTGTGACAGTGCATAGAAACATCCGTGCTATTCCAGAGCAGCCTGTTCTCTATTATGTGACATGGACTCCCATTGACATGAACACAGGCCCTGGTCTGATTGGTATAAAAAAACAAGAGATTGAAAGACCAGGCACACTGTGTGGTGTAGTCTGTGGGGGGTGAACCCATATACGCATTTCTCTCGGGATCAATGTGTGCGAGTGTGTTTTTCTACACCCCATTGGCACATATGTGTTGTTTTGTGCATCTACTGTACGCATATACATTATGTGTATACATATGTATTTGTGTGTGTGTGTCTGAGCTATGTGTGGGTGTACCTGTGTTTGTGTGTGTGTGTGTGTGTGCATGGGTGTGCCTGTGTTTGTGTGTGTGCGTGGGTGTGCCTGTGTTTGTGTTTGTGTGTGTGTGTGTGTCTGAGGCTGTGCGTGGGTGTGGGTGTGCCTGTGTTTGTGTTTGTGTGTGTGTGTGTGTGTGTGTGTGTGTGTGTGTGTCTCTGAGGCTGTGCGTGGGTGTGCCTGTGTTTGTGTGTGTTTGTGTTTGTGTGTGTGTGTGTGTGTGTGTCTGAGGCTGTGCGTGGGTGTGCCTGTGTTCACGGATGTGGCCAGTGACTCATCTCGCCGTGCATGAACAGGAATACCTGGACCAATCACAGCCCATGCAGCAGTCATCTGATCCACCATCTGTCACTGGCCCAACACACATCCCGGATCCATAACAGTCACGTGAAACTTTCCCAGAATTCCTATTATGATGTCACACCCAAATAAGAAATATGCACAGACAAAAAACATCAATGTTTACAGATACTACTTGGAAGAATTGAATAGGGAAGGGTGGGACGGTGGTGGGAGGCTTGGTTATAGGTCGTGGATGTGGCCAGGATATGGGGGGTGGGTGCCGAACGGTGGAGGGTCACAGAAACTTTAGATACGAGGGAGAAGCGTGTTATTCAGATACGAGGGAGAAGCGCGTCACTCAGAGAAGAGAGAGCAGGCATCTCACGCTGTTCCCCGTGTTCTCCCCAGGGAGACGCCAGGCCCCGGCAGATGGGTCCCCGTCCCTCCGGGCATCATCCTGCCCACATTCCTCACACACAACCGTTTCCGCACGTCTGGTCTTTCAAAAGAAGTATTTTCTCCTTTTCATTTCCGGAAACGAAAACAATTACATGTGAAGCAACGTGAATGTGCCACTCGTAAAGACGGCCTTGAAAGTGTGAAGTGTGGGGCTTCCTGTCAGAGTGTTCACCTCTCAGCGGGATAGATAAGGGCAGATATTGTGATAAAAAATGTATTTATGAGGCACTGGAACTGTGGGCAAAGGTAACAAACCAGGTCATTTCAGTGATGTCATCATACAAGCACAGCTCTAAATAAGACATATACCTGCAATAAGGGAGACCTTGTTTACAAACCAAGGGTCGCCGGATAATATGGGCATTCCCCCCCCCCCCATACACATGATCATAATATCTGCATGCAGGGTCAAAATAAATAGGATTCATGAATCATACCACAGATTTTGCATGTCTGTGCCGTGAGAATTTGCCACTTCAGTGAGGTACTTCATCGTATAACACAGCCTAGCACATCTTCAGCTGCTCAGCTGTTATCAGGCCACTGAGAGGCATAATTCATCCCATTCATCAAACGTGTAATCCCATTAACATCACAGCAACATTTATTAAGTGCCAAGTGCAATTACCATTTCTAAAATTTCAAAAGAAAATTTTCACAGAACAGCATCTGGACTTAATTGAGAGCTTGAAGATTTTGACAGCTTGCCAAGCCTCCCGAAAATCAGTTTTAACAAAGTAAACTTCAGTTGTACACACGTCACAGGATACAACGGAGAAAGAGAACCGCTGTTCCTAAGCAACAAGCAAAAGCTCAATAAAAAACACAACACAAAAGCAAACTCAAACGCCTGGTGGCATTACCAGCGTTTGAGCTGGCTCGATAGTTGTAGGAAATTCACCATCAACAAGGAAACTTTCCAACAGTTTCGATCAGCGTCAGGATCACATGAGTACCTGCCGTCTCTCAAAATGACGACAGAGCTTCGTACTAGGGTGGAGGTATGAGCAGGACTGGGCCTTTCAAAATGGTGGGAAAAAGGAGAAGAACCTCACAAAATGGCAGTTGGTAAACCAGGCTCACACAGACATGAGTCAGAGGAGGATATTGTAAACGCATCACAACAGGCGCACTGGTGAGTGCCTGATCGACCTGCAGGGGTCACTGGTGCACCAGGAGATGCTATCATGAAACCCCTCTCATCCCTTGGCAATGCTAGAGATTTGAATTATCCCCCAACCATCCCCCCAAATGGGAACTGCTTACCTCCTCCTTTACATTTCACTTTTATCTTTCCATTCTTTTTCTCTCTCTAACTACTATTTAAAGGGAAAATATTAGTCTTATAATCACAAGAAGAGAGAAAAAGGTTTACACTTACATCTTTAAGTGTACTTTCACTAAGTACCAAGTTCAAGTTCGCCTAAATTAAAATGCCCAGACACTAACTTTTTTAAGTGGAAACAAGATGTTTTTTCAAACAGTACTTCAACAAAGGCTCTGTGTGGAAATTATGCCCTTTGTCTCTTGAGGATTAATGGACAGAAAAACATGAACTCAAGTCTCACCAAAACAAACAAACTGATCCAGAAAAAGTCATTCAGCAACCCACATTAAAATATAATTGTCCCTACGGAGCACAATGCGTACATTAACTTGTCAAACTATTCACAGTAAATATTTCAGAAGTCAACAAGAAAAAGAAAAAGAAAAGAGAATAACATGGGAATAACAAGAACAGCAGCTGTTGAATATCCCCAGAAGGGTGAATGGGATTGGATATGGAATGTTAATTGCAGTCAATCGCCCCTGCTTCTTCCCATGTTCGCCAGCTTCAGCTGCTGAACGTCTCCAGAAGTGCCCTCTACGAACACACGGGAGGCATGGACAGCAACAAGAGCCTGTGGCATGCAGTTCAGTAACATGCAGCCTATGGCACGCAGTTCAGTAACATGCAGCCTGTGGCACGCAGTTCAGTAACATGCAGCCTGTGGCACGCAGTTCAGTAACATGCAGCCTGTGGCACGCAGTTCAGTAACATGCAGCCTGTGGCACGCAGTTCAGTAACATGCAGCCTGTGGCACGCAGTTCAGTAACATGCAGCCTGTGGTCGCAGTTCAGTAACATGCAGCCTGTGGTCACAGTTCAGTAACATGCAGCCTGTCTTTTCTGTTTTGAATGTCTGATTATTTTGTGACTCTGTATTGCACTTTAGTGCACAATAAAAAAAAAATATATCTATATATATATATTTGAAAAAAAGTCACAGACTTTGTGTGTGTGTGAGTGTGTGAGTGTGTGTGTGTGCGTGAGTGTGTGTGTGTGTGTGTGTGTGTGTTTGTGTGCGGGCGTGTCTGTGCATTTGAGTTCATTTCTCAAAATAACGAAACTTTCAATGAGTCGTCAAACAGCCTGGATGAGCGTCAGGGTTCAAGCAGCACAAAGACGGCAGCCCCCCGGGAGACCCCAGACCCCTGCTTCCTGTCTGACTGAGGGACCTGCCTCACAAACTCGCGCTGAGAGAATATCGTTTCCTACCCCCCTCTGTGGAGCAGCATACCGCAGTGCCACACAAACGCAGACTGGTTAGATCTACATGGGAGCATCTCAGCGAGCTTCAACCCTGCAAGGGAATTTGTACTAACAATGGCAGCCCTATTCTGGATGTCCTGCCAAGGCTCCCAGCTGAGGCATTATGTTTGAGGGGGAAGCCTGAACAAACAAAATGGGGGGGGGGGGGGGGGGGGGGTTATTTCCATCAAATATATATTTTTTTACCAGAGAGGTTCAAGAGGGAATGAGACAGAGATGCACTCTGCCTTCCAAAATATATTTGAAAATATATTTGAGCAGTAATATTGCACCAGAGATCAAGCCGTACCTTTTCTATTACAAATTACTCCAAGTCTATTTTGGGGGGAAAGGAAGAACTAATGAAATAGTTTTATGCATATTGGTTTATCTGTTATCAAGACATGGCAGACATCCTGAAAATTCAGAAACAATGTATTGCATTGCAATGTATTAAGTATTTATAGCAAAAGGCCAATGTCATTTCCAACAAATGAAAGAAATGAGAAAGCTTAGTGCGTTGATCCCAGAGCTGCCTCGATTAATGATTAAAGACATTACTCAAAGCTTATCTGGTCTTGTCTGATTCCAGAGGGGGGTGGAGCTAGGCCTGCTGTCAATCTTCTTTCCCTGTCCTGCACCTGCTTACCATCCTCAGATCTACGTGCTCATACCACTGAGAAACACTGGAGCCCCGCAAGAGACAAACATCTTCTTCAGTTAGCAAGTGGCATAAAAATGTACTAAAATAAAAAAATTATAAGATCTCACACTCACACTTACACTCTTGCTCTTGCTCTTTTTCTCTCTCACACTCTCTCTCACACTCACACTCTCTCTCACACACTCACACTCTCTCTCTCACTCTCTCTCACTCTCTCACACACTCTCTCTCACACTCACACTCTCTCTCACACACACACGCTCTCACATACACTCTCTCTCACACACACTCTCTCACACTCTCTCTCTCACACACTCTCTCTCTCACACTCTCTCTCTCACACACGCTCTCTCTCACACTCTCTCTCTCACACTCTCTCTCTCACACACGCTCTCTCTCACACTCTCTCTCTCACACACGCTCTCTCTCACACTCTCTCTCTCACACACGCTCTCTCTCACTCTCTCTCACACTCTCTCTCACACTCTCTCTCACACTCTCTCTCTCACACACACTCTCTCACACTCTCTCTCTCACACTCTCTCTCTCACACTCTCTCTCTCACACACGCTCTCTCTCACACTCTCTCTCTCACACATGCTCTCTCTCACACTCTCTCTCTCACACACGCTCTCTCTCTCTCTCTCACACTCTCTCTCTCACACTCTCTCTCTCACACACGCTGTCTCTCTCACACACACTCTCTCACACTGTCGCACTCGCTCTCCCTCTCTCCCGGTGTAAACACACCGATGAGCACAGAATGTCAGGTCGGGTCGCTGTTCTAAAATTCCATCTCATTCCAAACTCATCTGTCTCAGAGCCTCAGTTCACTGGGCACGACAGGAGAGGGAGGAAGAGGAGGGTGGAGGAGGAACTGCTTCATCACACTGACATCATTCCCATTTCTTGCAGCTTTATCTCCCGGCAAGCAAACATAAGAAATGATAAGGGCTGAGATAAAGGTGTGAAAAAAACATTTAGGGTGCCGTGGCTACAAAGTTCAGCGTCTGTTGGTTCACGTTATTTCTGTCTGTCCGTCTGTCAGTCTAGTGCTCGGTTTGTCATTGTTCATATCCGGGATAAATACAGTATGAGGTCTGCGCAAGGCTAGTTCCAGAACTTTCTAACTTAATATCACAATACGCACTGCTTTCATTTAAAAGAAAAGGTCTTTTCCAAACAGAAATGCGGTCAGTTTACCGACCTACCAGCACGTTTGTCCGCCTGCCTGTTTATCAGGCCACCAGGCTCTGACGAAACCATAAATCGCAGATAACTGTATTGAGTCAAATGAAAAGCAAGTAAGAATGAAACTTACTTCAAGAATGCAGTAGAGGACTTTCGATTTTAATTCTCTGTAGTTTGTAAGCACTGACACTGGAGACGCGGTTATAACTAATCTCAGTGAGAGGAGGAAATAAGCAATGAAAAATGCAAATCGAATATGAACATGGATTTACAGACTCCAAATCAACTGCGCCGCAGCTTCATTATATTAATCAACATTAATAATCATCAACATTGCAACCTGGTGGCATAGATAATATAAACAAAATCATTCTCAAAACAAGATAATAACTAAAGCATCCATGTCTTCAAATATTCTCCGTAGACAGTTACCCTGAACACAGAGCCCTGCGTGCTCCATACAAAAAAAAAGTCTCTTCAACATCTCAGTGAGCAAAGTGGAGGTTCTTCATCGGCCTGACGCAACACCTTCAGGCAGACATGCAGTCCAGTCCTCCACAGACCGCCAGCCACTCGCAGCCATGCAGAGGGGGCAGGGTTACTGGTTTAGGGCAGGGCTCGGTCACCCTGGTCCCAGAGAGCCGCAGGGTGCGCCGCTTTTCGTTTTCACCTTAAAAATCAAACAACTGATTCAGACCCAATAAAAAACGAGAGGTGAGCTACCTGTGTAATCAACTGCTTTAATCGACCAATGAAGCGTAGAGTCGACAACGAAAGCCAGCGCACCCTGCGGCTCTCCGGAACCAGGGCTGCGGACCCCTGTTTCGGTCACACTAAGCGGGAACGGTGGTGAAGAACACCAGGCGTACCGAGTAGACCGTGTCCACGATGTAGACCACCAGGTTGACGCAGGTCATGAAGGACACCACCACCAGGCTGTCCCTGATGGCGGGGTTGTTGCACTGATTGGGCCGGCCGTCGAAGGCGTAAAGTGGCCAGACGACCACGGCGGTCATGTACATGAGGACAGCCAGCACGTTGTACCCGGTCAGCACCTTTTCGAAGGAGAAGGGGAAGAGCGGCAGCAGCCGGCCGATGGTGAGGAGGATGATGAGGAGGGCGAAGATGAAGCACAGCGAGTAGACCGCCACGCACCACTCCAGCCCGTCGTGGCTGGCGTAGCAGCCGGACTCCAGGGAGATGAAGATGATGCAGGCCACGAAGGCCTCCAGCACCTTGAGCAGGCCGGGCACGGTGGACAGGAAGCCGCTGACCTCGCCGGGGCGCGCCCGGGTGAGCCCCACCTCCGCCGCGTACGCCGCGAAGCACAGCCAGGACATCACGGTGGCCGCGATGGGCCGGGGGCCGCCGTGGGCGAAGAACCTGGGGTAGATGACGGAGGCGGCCAGCACCATGAGGGTGGCCAGCATGGCGAAGGCGGTGGTGAAGTCGTCCCAGGACAGCGGGAGCTTGCCGCTGAGGCGGGTCAGCTCCAGGACCAGGATGAGCAGCGTGGTGAAGCAGCAGAAGCACCAGGAGAACATGCACCAGGCCCAGTACGACGAGTGGTCGTGCCCCGCGGACGCCACCACGCTGAAGGAGACGCAGGAGAGCAGCACCTCCAGGATCCGCACCACCCCCACCGGCACCGTCAACGTGTGCAGGTCCAGGGTAGCCATGGCTATCAGGCTGGCGGAAGGAGTCGGTTTCCTCGTTCTCCCCCTTCTCTTTCTCTCAGGACGCTTTACACTTTCACTCTTTCCTCCCCACTCACGCTCTCTTTCAATTGATCTTCGGGTCTTAGTGAGAGTGGTCTCACCTCAGACTCTCCCGAGAACTTTCTCTATTCCGATTGCTTGCGGGTGGATTTTATAGCCTCAGTATCTGTGTAGCTTCAGTCACTCTGCCCCGTTTTCCAAGCACAGCGTACCTCAGCGAAGCCAGGACTCGCACTGAGGAGAAGGAAGGAATTTCGGAATTTCCATCTGGCCCACGCCCTGCCCTCCTACCTTATCAGAGAGCCTTCCTCAAACGGCCCACAGGTGTGTCTGAGGGAGCGTAGGCTCGGCTACAGGTGGGAGGGCATCCGCCCTGCTCCTCTCTCCTTATCGATGCCTTTATGACTGGAACCGTGTCACTCATTTATAGCATGTCCATTCTTAGCAAGCCCCTCCCTGTTCACTCACCCCACACAGCCACTGCGGTCTTCAACCATACACACCTGTCCCCTCTCCACCTTGTCAGGATTTTACTGTTATTGCCCTCGTGCTACACACACACATACACACACACACACACACAAACACATGCAGGCAGACACACACACACCGACACAGACACAGACACATGCACAGACACATGCACAGACACACACACACACACACACTCACTCACTCACACTCACACACGCAGACACACACACACACTAGGAATGCACACAGAAACAGTTGTGGTCAAGCCTTTCTGGTGTGGGAGGGGTAGAGAGAGTGTAAAAGAAAGAAACTAAACGAACTGGGTGATTGAGCCGCAGTAAAGAATCAATGGGGCAAATTCTTTATGATAAAACTATCATTGAAAGCTACAACCTCAGAAGCTTCATATGATATTATTTCAACGATTTCTCCATCTGCATAATTATATTTGAATGTGTATATGCATATATGCATGCATTCGCATTTGCATATGTGTGTGTGTGTGTGTGTGTGTGTGTGTGTGTGTGTGTGTGCAGGGGGGTTTATGAATTGAATTCTGTATTTGAATTGATTATTATTCATAGCAGTTCTCATCCACCAAATCCAAGTTGATTTAACTAAGTTTGATTACAGCCTACAAGGTTAAGGCAAAGGACTACTCCACCCATCATGCCCCACTATGAGAGAGATAGAGTGAGAGAGAGAAACGGAGAGATAGAGAGGACGGAAGTGGGATAGAAAACAAGAAAGAGAAAGCAAGCAAGGAAAAAGGACCTTGATCTCTGACCACACTATATTTAGAGAATATGGAAAACATTTGTTGCTCTCCCTCTCTGCTGATTAACTCCATTTGCTTTGGAGGGGAAAGATAGTTAATGATTACATCTTTCTGACCGTCAGAAAGAGCAGAGATGCAGGTGGGGTGTGCTCTCAATACATTGTGCATAGACAGCATGACTGACATGGAATTATTATTATTATTATTATTATTATTATTATGTTCAATCAGAGCTATCAAATAAACCAACGTCAAAATTCACTATGTGCTCTCTCGTCTTTAATTTAAACGCTTTATTAGCATTGCATATTTTACAATCCATGTTGCCAAAACTTAAAGTTAATTCAATATAACAAAAATTAACATACAAGAAATAATACGTATGAGGGAATAAAAACTCATATTAATAGAAATAACTGAAATCGATTAGCAGAGGTAGGGGGTCGATAGTGTTTCTCAGGCTGTGGAATGTGGTTGGTTAATATTTAGATGGCAAATCTCATAACAGGGACCATATAGCCACAGAATTTCAGATCATTTGGGTATTGAATGCCGCTGGTTGGAGACAGGAGACCTGCTATTTTCATTTCCTGAAAGTAGTGTCTGTGACTAAATTGCCAAAATGGTCCTCTCTTAACTGTCCAACAGTGAATCGTTTAAATAGACCTGGCTTTCACAGCCCAGTCTGAGGTGTGGGTCTTTCACAGCCCAGTCTGAGGTGCGGTTTGGGGCAGTAGCCAGGCGACACACACTGGTGGCGGTGATGGACAGTGACCTTTCACTACTTATTAGAGGGCTCCAGTGTCAAAAGAGCTCAGAGAAAGACAACTGCCTCATTGCATATTCATAACTACATAAAAGACATCAGATGGGTTTTTTGTGGCGTTGAAAAGCACTGAATATCCATTTATACATTATTGCATTGTGTGTGTGTCCCAGCCTATGTGCGTGTGGACTGTGTTAATGGACAGCATCAATGAAAATACACCCCACCCCACCCCCATCAGAGATGAGGCTATGAGTAGTCCCCATCACACCCCCCACCCCCCTGCCCCCAGTCCCATCTTAACACCAACACTTAGCATGCATTGTGTCACCCGTCACTCAATGTGAACAGGCACGACTGTGTGTGAATCTTCCTGTGTGTCAGCTCAATTCAAATAAGACACGACAGGAGTCAATTCAGTCAACTGCGTTCTCTATTAGCACTGTCCCCCTGTGGTGAAGGGGGTAGAGTTATGGGGAAGCAGGGTTTGAAGGATGCAGTGTGTGTGTGTGTGTGTGTGTGTTTAACTCACTCACTCACTCACTCACTCACTCACTCACTCACTCACTCACTCACTCACTCACTCACTCACTCACTCACTCACTCACTCACTCACTCACTCACTCACTCACTCACTCACTCACTCACTCACTCACTCACTCACTCAGACCCACAAACACACATTCACTGAGGCACACATAGTGCTGTCACAAGCAGTAACACCCACACGGTTACCCCCCACACAAGCACATATGACACATCCACGACACCCTCACTGGCCCCCACTGCACACACACACAGCGCACTCGCGTTACTCCTCCGGGGGTGATGTCACATCCTGCAGCAAACTTTCACGCCCTAACTCACGTCCCTGAACCACACAACAGCTCAGCGCATATTTGGAAGGAGCAGTCCACCTGCCCCACCCATCCCGCACCATTCCTCCACCCCCCTCCCGCACGCTTAACAAAAAGCCCTGATATTGCATTTTTCCTCTGTGAACACAGATAAGAGAGAAAGAAAGAGGTAGCGCTAGAAGCAAAGAGAATTTGAACAAATAGGAAACTACAAAGACGGAAAATATAGTGAAGTGAAAAAACAGAGTTGGAGAGAACAAGAGAGGGAGCCTCCTCATGTTAAAGTATGTAACCAGGGGAGACCATGTGACCTATGCCACAAGGAGGGCAATTTTCAATCTGGATATAGCCCAAAAAAAGTATTTCAAAGTTGCATTTTATTTTGACAAAATACTGTTATGACCTGGTCTAGGGTCGTAACATACAAGCAGAAAAAATATACTTTTTAAATTTCAATTGAATGCCCCTCGTAGTGTAGGTTTCAGCACATTCCAGTATATGGTGCTTGGGATTCTTGGGAAGCTTAGAGATGCATTACAAACCCCCGGCCAGGTCTGAGGAGAATATGACCTCCTGCCAGGTCTGAGGAGGATATGACCTCCTGCCAGGTCTGAGGAGAATATGACCTCCTGCCAGGTCTTAGGAGAATATGACCCCCTGCCATGGCACCTCCTCTGCTGTGACCTCATCTCTATCTGAAAGCCTCTCTGCTCCAGCCCGTCCGAACGAGGCGAAAGAACGAGGAGGGGAAGAGCGAGAGAGCGGTGCACATGAGTGACACCATAAAAAGGTGAGGACAAAGGGGACGGCATGGGCCTTTCATTTTCCGGAATACCATCCGGCGTTCCCGGGACAATGCGTTGCTTCCCTGTCTCAGCGCAGCAGTCCAGGGCCAACGGATGTGTCACGATGCACGCATTAACCCGGAGCGTTCGCACGTTGCTGGAACTCATTCTACGCGTGGCCTCAGCCAGACCTTTAACCTTGCTCCTTAGAACCCTAAATCTAAGTCCCCCGGCTTCAGACTCCTCTGCTGACAATTAGGGCTGCTCATTAGCTCTGAACCGCATATTTTTCCTCTTACGGGCGTTCTTGCTACCACCTCGATGGCGTGTGCGAGGGGTTAACAATGCATTCCTGCCTAACCCATCCCTGTCAATCTCTCATCAGGCGGGCCTAGGGCCGGGTCCTCGACAACGTCTCCAAACGCTCTACAGAGGAGGGGCAGGGGCTCGCTACGGGGCACCAGAACACCCCCGCACGTCAGCGGGACCAGGTTGTGGCAGCACAGACCGCCGCGCTGGACACACCCTCTCTCCACGGCAAGCCCGGGAACGCACGCGCGGGAACGAAGGAGCTGGGGGGGGGGGATGGGCAGCTCAGACCGCTGGGCAGCTTCTCAGCCATATGCGATTCCTCCACTGTGAAAACCAAAGAAAAAGTTCAGCTCAACAAGTATTTTAGTCTTATATTGGGATTTAAACTTCTTACTTCTTTTCTAAATAAGACAAAAAAATTAGGGAAGAGGGGAGACGTTAACAAGCAAAAATGACATGTCATTTGGCTGATACTTTTTATCCAAAGGGACTTACAGTTCATTTTAGACTAAGCAGGAGACAATCCTCCCCTGGAGCAATGCAGGGTTAAGGGCCTTGCTCAAGGGCCCAACGGCTGTGCGGATCTTACTGTGGCTACACCGGGGATCGAACCACCTACCTTGCGTGTCCCAGTCATGTACCTTAACTACTACACTACAGGACACCTGACAAGCCTATACTTTCTACTTAAGAGAAAGAAAAAAAATGATTTTAAATCTTTAGACTAAAACTTTCGTTAAGATGGTCATTTTATGCAGCGCTTTGGTTCTCAGTTCAGGTCCGTGATTAATACATCTTCAATGAATTCGCATCACTGAATGTTTCAGGTTCAAAGATCGTGAGAAAAATCTTTTGATGTGGAGAACACTGACCCGGGTGTTCCTGGAGAGGCGACAGGCTCTGTGGCATTGGGAGTCACCGAAGGGCCATTTCCAAAGGCTCGCCCCTCTCAGGAGAAAAGGATTCTGGGAATAGCGTAGACCCTTTGCCCATGTTCCATTCCGATTGTGATGTTTCCCTTTCCTGCGAGTCAGAAAGTCCCCGTTCACACGAGGCTGGGTTTCTTCGCACTGCCCCCAAAAGACATTCTTCGACTCCATTAACTCACCTACTTAGCCGCAGCCTCCAGTGAATTGGGCAGTCAGGGGGAGAATGTACATGTGTTAGCGTTTTACCATCATCCTGGGAAATCCCTCTCGGCTTTCTGTTTACTTTCCCTCCATTCCAGAGAGCACGTTGTGTAACATTTCAAAGCCACTCGCTAAATAATAATAAAAACACACATGCAGGTCAAAAGTGCACCCTTTAAGAATAAACTCATTTTCATTTCTCATTTGTGAGGGATAAACACATTTCAAAAATGGAAACAAGTGGAATGGTTTTCTTAACATACTGTAAACAAGGCCAAATCATGACTCTGGTTATTTATTTGCCTATTGAATATCCGTTAATTTATCCGTTATATATATATAAATACAAAGCATTACCAAAGTTAAGATATCACGTAAAATACCCAGAGAGCATGAGAAGAATGTATGAGCAGTACTGAACCCCCTCCCCCCCCCTCTCTCTCTCTCTCTCTCTCTCTCTCACACACACACACACACACACACAGACACACATCTGTCAATTTTCCCCCAAAAAATAAAAATGTTATGTACCACAGCTTCTTTGAGGTCACAGAGGTGTTCTACTCATGTCAAGCTGTCTTTCAAGTGTCAATTATTTTTCCTCAAAATTCCCACAAGCACCACACTGAGAATACACAATTCAGCAGGAGGTGCCACATCAGAGAATGATTTTTGATTCCCAGACTCCCACAAAGGCAAATGTTAACAAAAGTAAATGTTCCCTGAAGGGTACATGTTCCTAGTCCATAAACTAACTGTTCTGGTTCCTCAGACATTTTTCTTCAATGGCATCTTTCAGGCCCAATGAAGACTGCAAGGCTGTAATGAAATGGTCACGACCATTATTGAGTTGTGCCAACAAAGTCAATAAAAACCAATATCTCTCAGAGTTTTTTTTAAATGTTCTGTGCTAGCTGGGTGACACCGCACCCTTACAGCTGCTCACTTTCCTTTTCATTCTAGTCCGCCCGTACTCTGACAGGTTTTTGCTGCAGGTACAAGAGATCTCTCTAATGGTTGGTACCCCCCACCCCCACCCCTCTTCATTGTCTCTCCTCACTCAATCTGTTCTTCTGAGGCTGTCTGTTGTGCGACAGCATTTTCTTTTTTTCTTCATCAATGTCCCATGGCGCCTCGGGGCCTCATAACTCCCATCCTCTCTCTTCCAAGTCTGCTCGAAGGAGAGGGCCGTCCTCCTCTACAGTGCAGGTGTCAGTCAGGATCCAGTGCTGGGCCGCGGCAGCGTCTGTCAGAGCTTCACACACCACCTCCTCAAGGCCTTAAGTCACCGCTGAGTCAAAGGAAGCCACTATGGCCCGCGCCCCAGAAATCTGACACCAGACTCTAGAGCAGGGGTCTTATCCTAAAAGGGCCGGCGTGGGTGCAGGTTTTTGTTTTAACCCAGCAGTAACACACCTGATTATACTAATGAACTAATCGTGGTCTTTAATCAAGACCTAGATGAGTAGAATCAGCTGTCTTAGTCCTGTGCTAAAACAACAACCTGCACACACACCGGCCCTTTCTGGATAAGATTGGAGACCCCTGCTCTAGAGCATGCACTACCCTACACATTGACTAAATTACACGTATTTCCAGAGAGGGAGAGAGAGAAAAAGAGAGAGAGAGAGAGAAAGTGGAAATTTGTGAGTGTAACAATGCTGCTAAATGTACTAATTGGCCGGTGTGTCCGACCGTGTGGCGTTTCCTGTGACACGCTCGATCCCCCACCCGTCAGAGCGGAAACCTGTACCCTGTGCAGCCAGCAGCACAGACGGGCAAGCTCCTTCTTCCACCGCCCAGCGGCCAGGCTGAAAACAAGAAGAAAAAAAACACCACGCCGGCTACACAAATGAGAACGCAGCCTAACTCATCTCCCCCGTGGCTGTGCAAGATTCCGGGGGGGGGGGGGTTCCTGGAATGAGAGCGAAAATAGATCAACCTCCCAGAATAAAAAAAATAGAGAGACAAATGAAATGAATGTACTTATTTTTCATCGGAAGGGGCAGCAGTCTGAGAAAATTGAATTCCATAATGGATTCCATGCAAATTTCCACAACACATTGAATGAGGGGACGGGGGTTAATCTTCTGAAGGGGAATGGCTAATGAGAAAGTTACATGGTGTTTACAGTAATTTGTGAAATGTGCTCAGGATATGGGGTAGATACGATAGCACTAAATATAATATTTATTTCATTTGCTTTATTGTGGATATATTCCAGTGAGATAAGGGTGTCCACAGCATGGTACTTACAGCCTGGGAGATAAAGGCTGACTTCTGATAGGGCAAAAGGATGACCGTAATGCGAGGGTTTAATGGAGACTTCTGGAACAGAATTGATGAGCTACGAACGGATAACGTTCTCATTTCCCCGTATCACATTACAGGGTGAAACACTGCACTGAAGGGGAAAGATTATTTTGATAACTGCTTTAAATCTTTTTTTTTTCATATTTTTAACTGCTTTATGTCTTTGCACACAGCGCTGGGGATTTAAGAGCGAGTTGGCATGTTGAGTCTTTGCTTATTCAACCCGGCTCGCCTCACCATCACTTCCAGGCAGCTGCAGTGCCTTACGGCTTGCCGATTAATTTGCTCTGCGGAAAATCCCTCAGCAAGGAATGACTGTCGGCAGGGCCCTGATTGGATAAATGGCCTCGCTGCTTGGACAGGGGTGAGTTCTGGGAGACGGGGTGACAGGGCGTTCTTCGTCACTGAGCTGCTTCACACCGCGTTAGTCATACAGCTGCGCTTGGCAGACTGCTTCGTTACCACAGGCCGAAAAGCTCCATATTTGGAGGAATGACCCTAATAAAAACAATTCAAGCACAATCACCCCACCTCCCTCATCACTCACATCTGATGACTTTGTCTCTTTCTTTGAAAAGAAGGTCGATGCCATTCGCAATTCCTTCCCTCCCCACCCTCTCCCCCTGCAGACCCTCCTACCTTCCCCAACTCCCTATCCTCCTTTTCGCCCCTCTCTGATTCCGACACTTTGAAACCCCTTACATCCCACCGCCTCTTGACCTCATCCCCTCTCCCCTTCTACAATCTATCTCTAATGACATTCTCCCTTTTTTCTCCACTCTAATCAACACCCCCCTCTCTTCCGGGATCATGCCCTCTTCCCTGAAGAGGGCCGGAGTCACTCCCCTGCTCAAAAAACCTGCTCTGAACAACTACCAGTCTCTCTTCTTCCCTTTCTCACTAAAACTCTGGAACAGGCGGTCTGCTCCGAACTGTCCACTTATCTTCTCCAGAACAATCTCCACAATCCAAACCAGTCCGGCTTCAAGAGTGGCCACTCCACTGAGACCGCCCTGCTCACGGACACTGAGGCACTCCACTCTGCTGAAGCCAAATCCCTCTCCTCTGTCCCCATCTTCCTCGACCTGTTGGCCGCCTTTGATACAGTCAACCATGAGATTCTGCTCTCATCGCTGACTGGGATGGGCGTCACAGGATCTGCACTGGCATGGTTTTCCTCCTACCTCTCTGGTCGTTCCTACCAGGTGACTTGGAGGGGCTCAGTCTCTGACCCTCACCCCCTACAAACTGGAGTCCCGCAGGGCTCAGTTCATGGTCCTCTCCTCTTGTCTCTATACACCATGTCTCTTGGTTCTGTTATCTCTTCCCATGGCTTTTCTTACCATGACACCCAACTCTTTCTTTCCTTCCCCCCCAATACCCAGGTCACCGCACAGATCTCTGCCTGCTTGGCTGATATCTCTGCGTGGATGACTTCCCACCACCTGAAGCTTAACCTTGCCAAAACTGAGCTTCTCTACATCCCTGCTAAGTCCTCTCCGACAATCGACCTCTCACTCACTGTTGAGGACTTTGTAGTTTCCTCCTCCCGTACGGCAAAGAATCTTGGGGTGACTCTTGATAACCACCTCACCCTGGCTCCATACATATCCTCCACTGCCGGAACCTGCAGGTTTTTTCCCTACGATATACGCCGTATCCGTCATCACCTGACGGAGAAAGCCACCCAGCTCCTAGTCCAGGCGCTCGTCATTTCCCGCCTGGATTACTGCCACTCCCTCCTAGCCGGTCTCCCAGTGTGTGCCATCTAGCCCCTCCAGCTGGTCCAGAATGCTGCAGCCCGCCTGATCACCAGTCAGCCCAGGTCGGCTCATGTCACCCAACTCCTCACTGGCCTCCACTAGCTTCCTATTGCCGCACGCATCCGATTCAAGGCCCTAGTGTTCGCATTTCAGACTGCTAAGGGGACTGCCCCACCTTACATCCTTGATCACTCCCTACTCCCCAGCTAGACCACTCCGGTCTGCCAGCTCTGGTCGCCTTGTGGTTCCCGCACCTGGCGGTCGAGCTGCACGTTCACGCCTGTTTTCCGTTCTGGTTCCTCAGTGGTGGAATGACTTGCCTACCACTGTCAGGACAGCAGAATCCCTCCCCCTATTTCGACGCAAACTAAAAACACACCTTTTCAAACTGTACCTTAGTCCTACCTCCTGACCCCCCCCCCCTTTCCGATATCCCCATCCCTCTTGTCTAACCCAAAGAAAAGAAAAGAAATTGCACTTGTGATGACTGTATGTTTTGAACAACACTTCATGTGTATTTTCCGAGTTACGGATGTGATGCTTTAACTTGTGGAAGAACCTATGCACTTGTAAATCGCTTTGGATTAAAAGCGTCTGCCAAATGACTAAAATGTAAATGTAAATGTAAATGTAATGCAATCCTTCAAAAAACTACCAAACCTTTGCCCACTCCTTCCAAGTGAAGTAGTACTCCCTTTGCATTTGGGTCTGAGGGACGCGGTTCACAGGTAAAGGAGTGACTCTCTCCTGGCACTGAGATTAGGGGTGTTTTCTTTCCGCCCCGTCCCCCTCCGCTGAGATCAGGGGTGTTTTCATTCTGCCCCGTCCCCCTCCGCTGAGATTAGGGGTGTTTTCATTCCGCTCCATCCCCCTCCGCTGAGATTAGTGGTGTTTTCATTCTGCCTCGTCCCCCTCTGCTGAGGTTAGGGGTGTTTTCATTCTGCCCTGTCCCACTCCGCTAAGATTAGGGGTGTTTTCATTCTGCCCCGTCCCACTCCGCTGAGATTAGGGGTGTTTTCATTCCGCCCCGTCCGCCACCACAGCCCAGGTCTGGGGAGGGTTCAGACTGGCTGGGACGTCCTGGCTGCATCACACAACAGTGACTCCTCTGGCTGAGTGTGGCCTGAAGGCTACTGTCACGGTCTGCGCAGTGTGGCCTTCCACACTGCTCCGTTGGCGGACCGTAGACTGAAAAAAAGCAGGGCCTGGCAGCAGGGCCATCGCCACTGGGGTGGCCTGTAGCGTAGTGGTTAAGGTGAATGACTGGGACCCACAAGGTCAGTGGTTTGATCCCCGGTGTAGCCACAATAAGAACAGCACCGCCCTTGAGCAAGGCCCTTAACCCTGCATTGCTCCAGGGGAGGATTGTCTCCTGCTTAGTCTAATCAACTGTACGACGCTCTGGATAAGAGCATCTGACAAATGCCAGTAATGTAATGTAATGTAATGTAATGTAATGGGTGAAAAGTGGTGATGATACCAGGGGGCCACAGCTTGGGAGGGACCCATAGCCGGAGAGGGGCCAATATTCTTTCAGGGAAGTCACAATTCCTAGCGAGCACTTCAGGAGACAGCCAATGAGAGAGAAGCAGCAATGAAGACAAACCCCTAGTACAACTGGCCATTGAAAAATGGGAGGAAGAGACCAATGTGAAAATTCAGCAAAAACAGAATGAAGTAAAAGTCACTAGTAGGCTAAACCCAGAGTGACACTTCTCTACTTCATTTGGCGATCTCCCGCCACACTCCCAGTGTGGAAACGATCAGAGGAGTGTTTGAGCTGCAGTGCAGATGACAGAGCAGCGTCAAAGCCAAACTTGAAATTCCAAAAACGCGGCAGGAAAAAAAGAGCCTTGTGCATCTCCCGCAAAGCACTGAGACTTGTCCACACACAAAAACAAAATCTGCTTCAGTTGTTTGGTCAGCTGCTCACTGGTGCGCACCACACCGGGCCAAACAGCGCTGTTTTCAGAGAGCAAAGATCAATGGAACAGCGTGGGAATCGCACACGGAGCAACCGCTTCATGCGGTTCTGATCCACGGTTCCCCCGCGGTCCATGAGCCCCGGAGCTTTCAGGCACGCTGAAATGACAGAAGGCTGCGCTCTGATTGCCTTTGGTTTCGTTTCAACTGAACATCCTCCACGGTCACTGACCAGCTGCTTTCCGTTTATCTCTCAGGGTCCCCATACAAAATTCAATTCCAGTATCAAAAAAGTAAATACAACTCCCTATTGACTTCTGGGCCGTAGTGTTAATGACGAGTGCATGAGAGAGAAGAAAGGATTTTTCATTGATGGCCGTGAGCCTGCTGATTCTGAGGCCCCGGAGAGTATAAGATTGAACGCAGTCATTTTGCATTAGCCTGTGTGGCAGTTAAAACAAGAGCCAGCTGTGGAGACAGGGGCCAGCTGTTCGATTGGCCACCATTTCACTTCCAGTAGAGCGATCTCTCGTCCCTCTCTCTAACTGTACCGCTCTCTGCTTTCCCCCTGTCTAAATGCAGGGGGAAATACAGGAGAAGGTAATGTTAATGCATAGTAATGTTAATTCAACTCAGACAGAATACAATTACAATGCACCCCCTAGACACTCTCAGATTCTCAGATTTCCTTCCTCGCAAATCTCCCTGCTTAATGTCTGTCACTAAAGATGTGGTCCGCTTCCCAACCAGTTCCATTCACTTTCACCTATTACAAACATCCCTTCCTCATTTTAGTTTTCAATTCCTTTTTCTTTTTAACTCCCGTTCCCCATCACCTCATACACTTTTTAAAGTCCACATAAACTGTTCCCAAAAAACCATGCAATTAAACGTCTTCTCCAAACCACTGGTAAACTGCCGGGGCTTCCGGCGTTTACCCTTTAAGGCCAAGCGGACACAGCTGCACATTGCACTACATTAATGGCATTTGGCAGACGCTCTTATCCAGAGCGACGTACAGTTGATTAGACTAAGCAAGAGACAATCCTCCCCTGGAGCAATGCGGGGTTAACAGCTGTCTTGTTGTGGCTGCACTGGGGATCAAACCACCGACCTTGTGGGTCATGTACCTTAACCGCTACGCTACAGACCGCCCTGCACGTTGTTTGGGTCATCAATCAGCAGCTCCACAGGCATGCAGAGACCCCAACACAAGGGAACATAGCACTCGCCACTCTCCTTTAACAACAACAAATAAACAAATACAAAAGGTGCAGTGGCTTCTCTCCATACAACACGATACATAATATTACTGTCATAATACAGTACAATAATATTGCACTGTTATTACTGTACTTTAATGACTATTTGCACTACCAGGTTAGATGTGACTCCCATTACTTTGTCCTTGTCCTAGTAGTACTATGTGGAATGACAAGAAGCTCAAAGTTGATTCTGATTCTGACCAAATTACCTGGATTTGGTTTTTCAGGCTAAATGTTTCATGACTCAAGGACAGGTGTATCTTTGACACCACTCTCCGTTTTATTCAGTTATTTAAAACCTCGTCTCTATAACAAATAACAAAGAGTTAATATGAGGAATGTGAAGGTAATGCAGTTGGCTTTAAAAAAAAATGTTGCAGACTACTTTGAGCACTCCTGAAGGCTGTTAGCGCAGACGTGACATGACAGCTGTTCAGAGCCGTATGTAAACGAACGGAGAATCACTTGAAACTGTTCACTCAATGACTCAGACAATGAAATGTGTCACCAGACATCTGAGAGTGGTTCATTATTGTTCCTGGGAACCATTAGGAAGAGATATTATCTGCACAGTCTATAATATTTGACACTTCATAGAGAAGTCCATGGCTATTCAGACCATGCCTTTCAAAGAATCGTTCAGACCTGCTTGTCTGTTGCAAGTTAGACTGTTTCACAGGTGGAGAGGCAGTGAAATGTGCAGGCCAGCTTCTGTGTTCCAGGTTTCACTCTGAGCTCATTCCAGTCCCTTCTTTTTCTCCTTTTTTCTTTTTCTTTCCCTGAGATCCTCCCATCGGGAGAGGCTCGGAAAAGATGGAAGAAAAAGAAGCAAAGACAGGGAAATTGAGAAAACGTGTACTGGGCAAACAGAACACGGAACGCCCTGGCTCCTTCAAATGTCAGTTCCAAGCCACGTCAGTTAGAGACGGGGCAGATGGGGAGAGGTGGACCATTTACACCGAACGCTTTAGGAAAAAAATACTTCCGCAAAGGATACGCTCATGTTTCCTCACAAGAAAGGAAAGTTTGGGAGTTCTTAACTTGTACTTCTACTTCTAGCTCCGAGGAGGAACATTTAACGGGTTGGAATGTCCTTAAAGATGAAAAGTCCTCGATGGATTTCAGGGTCAGGAGCAAGTAAAAGAGAAAAGAGGAGAAAAGCAAGCGATTGGAATGAGCCCCACCGGTTTCAGGGATGGAGAGGCTTGAGTTAATGGCGAGATGAAAGGAAGCGCGTGTGCGAGTGAGGAGGAAGGGGGACCGGACCACTGTTGACTGACACACCACCATAGGAAAAGAATGTGTTATCTAAGCAGGCTGTGCTCCATTTCACAGGCCTGAGAGAGAATGGCCCAGCTCCAGGACTTGCTCTGCCAGTATCGCTCCGTCGCCCTCTGCTGCCCAAATAGAGAAAGTTCATACCTTAAATATAATGTAGTTATCGTTACGTAGTAATGTAATATAATATAATCTTTTTCTGATGCCTACTCTGTACATACTGAGACAGCAGCCAGATTTGGAGAATGAACTGGCAAATATAGTCTTGTGGCTTCTTAAGACGGCCAGAAAAGTCTGTTATGTGAAATTGATATCATAAAATGATGGCAGTGATTTCATTATTTAATTTCCTGAAAACCTTTGCGCATTTGATAATGTTGATTGTCAGTCTCAATCACCGGATGCTATTTTAAGTGTGTGCTGTTAAACATGACATTACAATCACAGACTGTTCATAGCCGATACATTGCTTCTTTTTTTATTCAGAGCGTGTAATGGACTAAATGATTTACAAACAGACCCTATGCTAAAAAACTTCTATGCGGGGGGCGGCCTGTAGTGTAGTGGTTGAGGTACACGCATGGTCGGTGGTTCTAATCCCGGTGAAGCCACAATACGATCCGCACAGCTGTTGGGCCCTTGAGCAAGGCCTTTAACACTGCATTGCTCCAGGGGAGGATTGTCTCCGGCTTAGTCTAATCAACTGTAGGTCGCTCTGGATAAGAGCGTCTACCAAATGCCATTACTGTAATGTAATGTAAAAATTAGCTGTCATCAAATATGAACAAAAAGTGTGGTGTCCAAGAAGGCAATCATACATTCCAGTGCTATAAATGAGCTGCATATAGAGTTGCTGCGGTCTGCAAGATAATCCTTTTGTGGTCGGATAATACTGTCGGATAATGATAATACAGGGTAATTCTAGCACATTGTGAGGTAAATAACATGCTTACTTTAAAAATTTTAGGTCACTACTCTAATCACTGTCAGAATGTAAACAAATGTGATTAGATGTACAGTGCTAAAGACCTTGGCCTGCAACACCCACAAACTGTACAAATAACGTCATGTAATTCTCCTCAACGTTAAATATGCTAAAGACCTACATTACATAATGCAATCATTCTTGGCATTGCTGTCACTTTGACAGCAGAATTGAATGGTGAAACAGACAGAAACCATGTCATGAGCTATTCATATTTTTGAAGATGAAGATTAAAGGTACAATAGGTAATTTTGGACTTCCAATGGTCAAGAGAGGAATAGCAGCAACAAACAACTTCAAACCACAACACTGTTTATCCCTCCCCCTTCTCTGTAGACATGCTAATATTGAAACGCCATTGGCTGTGGCAATTCAAACCTATATTCAATCAATGAGCTTGAATTATTGTGCAGTTATACAATGTTTCGGTACAGAGAGTCAGGCCGTCAACTGTATATTTTGAAACCTGAATTTAAGGACTATAAACACAGGCAGAGGGTGAGCCGACATGTCAGTGAGCCTTTTTCAATCATAGGAAGGGATTTACAATGGTCTTGTAAAAATGTTTTAACACACAAATCTTACCAATTGTACCTTTAAGTTCATACGGAATCAGTGACGTTAATATTCAAGTGCGTATAAAGTAAACGCATGGCAACGGCTTTAGGACATCATCTCAACCCTCCCAGTCAGCACTGCCCTAGGCACTGGAAATAGGGGCGCTGAGGGTGCTGCAGCACCCCCTGCTGGTTGGCAGCTGACTGTAATGAGAGTTACCGGTATAGTTCTATGCCTTACTGGTCATTGATTCTTATTTTATTCACACTCAACAAATAGCAAATTACATTTGTTATCCAAACAATTACATGGTTACACAGTCTTGAAATGACCTTCAATCATTTATGTTTTAAGAAATTGTGAGGTTCTGAGCGTAAAAGCCGCCCATTCAAATAACTAACTACTCAATATTGAACTCTGCAAAAATGCACTAATTCAAATATAAGAGTTAAGGCCTACGCTTATTAAAACAGAAATTGGCACTTTGCTATTCATCAGACAGTGCAAAAAAGTCAACAAGTTGGCTGTGGAACTTAGGGAAAGGACTCAAGGAAGATTAAACTTCTGTCTCTCCCACGTGCCACACCTTACCTACCACCTAGTAATGCCCTAGAAACCATCTAGTAACACCCTAGGAATCACCTAGGTACACTTTAGCAATTTTTGTGGCAATAATTGACACCCCATTGGCAATTATTGTAGATATAATCAATCAAAATAAAATTGCCGATACAATTTTACTTTCATTTGTTAATCTCAGTCTAAAATAATTATATTGTGTCATTCCACTATTTCATATTTCACTAGAGTATAACAATTATGTATCAAGCATGCAAAATCCCTTTGTGAACCAGAATGGGAAAAACCAAAGAACTGTCAATTCAGAAGACACAAATCGGGTATTGGGTACAAAAAACATATAAATGTTTAACATACCACATAGCACTGGAAGGGCACTAATAAAAAGGCACAAAACATATGGAATGGTTGCGAAATTGCCAGGAAGAGGATGCAAGTGCATATTATCTCCTTAGACAGAAGATGGTGAGGGAGGCCATAATTGCAGAGATTGGTTGTGTCTTGGGGTGACCAAGTTTAAAATATATATATATATATATATAAAATGCCACCTCCATACCAGCAAACGTTTTGGAAGGGTGGCACAAAGACAGCTGAGCAGAATAAATAGAACCAAACATTTTGAGTTTGCCAAAACTCATTGGAATTATGACTTGAAGAGAGTGCTATGGTCAGATGAGAGCTAAATAGAACATCTTAGCCATACACACCATCAGTCCATAAGCACAAACCCAAGGATATCAATGTTTCTGAAAAGTCCTGTATGGAGGAGTGGTCAAAAATCCCTCTAAATGTGTTCTCTCACCTAATCACAAATTATAGGAAAAGACTCATACCTGCCGTCTTTTCCAGGGGCCTTTGCACAAAGTACTAAACGAGGGATCAGAATAATTGTGGAATGGTTTTTTGTGAAAATATTTTTTCCATTTTTTTAGTTTACAGTATTTTTGGTGCATAGCTACCAATAATTTTGGAGCCCACTGAATATAAGGAAATTATTACAAATGCTTGGCTTTGGTATCGCCAGGTTATGATGTTTTCCAGCAATATTCAGTTCCACTAAATCGCACAAATCCATGCAAACGACCTGGAATCAAACCAGGGTAAGGCAAGCAAAACCAGGCACCTGTTCCAGTTTAGTACATGCCAATGAGCGGGCCGCTCAAAGCCATGCCGCCCTTGACTTTGAAAAAATGAAGTTCAAATCCCTGCTGCCTTTGTTGAAATGCCGGACTTCATAAAAACATACCACGTAAGTAACATACATCCGTTTAATGTAGCCAACCGCGTAACTACAGAATTTCTTACAGCATGTTATACAAGTACTATCCACTTGGGGGCAGCACAATAAAGTAAGAATTTCAGGTATTGACGGTGTCACCGATTGTCCGTATACATCGCCTACATTTTTTATTCAGTGAGTGTAATGGACTATGATTCACAACCGAACCGTTATTTTTCCAAATTAGTTGCCATCAAATAAGAAAAAGTGTGGTGTTCAAGAAGACAATTGTACTTTCCAGTGCTATTATGCATGATCTGCACCCTTTGTGGTGGGAAAATGTAGTCTGACTTACGGCTCAGGGTAATTCTACCACAGGACAATTCTGAAATAACATGCTTACTTTTAAAATGTGATGTCATTACTCTAATCACTGGCATAATGTGGACAAATGTGATTAGATGTACAGTACTAAAGAGCTTTACAAATAGCAACACGCGCAATCTGTACAAATAACGTCATGTAATCCTCCTTGAAACTAAAATACTCAGAGAAGTAGAAGCTAAAGGTGGAATTTGCCGCCTAAATTAATAATTTTTTGCATTGCCGTCAGTTTGACATCGCTTAGTGTTGAACGGCAGTCCACTGGCCACAAGTCTAAATGTTAAACAGCCATATATTTTTGCAGATGAAGTTCAAACGGAATCAATTAAGCATTGATCGAAGTGCGTATAAAGTAAATATATGGCAACGGTCTATAAAAATTAGAGTATGACTAATTCATAACTAATTATGAACACTGCCATACAGCGCCGCCCTAATTTCAAAGGTTTTCTGGCTGGTGTGTCAGCCACCTACTGTCACCTCCAGCATACCTGGAGCACGCGCATTTAGGCTGTTGTCAGAGGCAACTGGAGGACGCTAGAAGATATCCCGACAAAAACTAATAATTCGGTACATTCTGAAATACGCAGAATCAGAACAACCTTGATCAGAACAACAGCCGCGCTTTAAATGCTCTTTCGTGACTGATCATATCAATGTTATTTTGCGATCTTTTAAGTCCGTTCTTCTTTCCGAGGGCGGTGCTGTTGCGCCGCTGTGAGCGCAAGCGGTCTGCGTTGTTTGCTCGAAACCTACTTGTACTGTAATTGAATCCTAATTCCCAAACCGGTTGTTATGGATGGAGGACGGGAGAGAAGGTAGAGCCTGTTGCTCTCTCCTTCGACAGAGCGCGGTAGGGGAACCGCTTGTCTGTTGTTCTGCAATATTACCAGAAAAAGTTGTCGGCTCATAAACTTTTTGGACCAATTTCTGGAGACCTAAAGAAAACGTTACCGTAGTTTTGAGACTAAACTTACCTATAGTAACAGCGTAACCTACCGATGATTTCGTTTTCCACATTGAGGATTGGATTACAAGAGAAACTAGCTCTTTGTAGCTGGGATGTAGGGTTATAATATATTGAAAATCGTATTTTGGAAGTTTTTACATTCTAAGCGCTAAATATACGAAAGTATAAATATGAAAGTTTCGGTTGACGTTTCGGGGGATGACAAGCATTGCTTGTGACATGTGATTTAGACAACGTTCAAAGGGATTAAACAATTGACATTTAGGAAAAGAAAAGAAAATGGAAAGCGAATTGAAACCGCGGCTTTGTGTCATGCTAAAAGGAGAAAATGGATATGGGTTTCATTTGCACGGCGAGAAGGGTAAGAGTGGGCAGTATATTCGCAAAGTGGAGCCTGATTCTCCAGCTGAAGCCTCCGGGCTGCGCGCAGGGGACCGAGTCGTGGAGGTGAACGGCGAGAGCGTGGAAAAAGAAACGCACCACCAAGTGAGTAACATTAAACCCACCCCAGTCCGCTGCATTGTGCTCTTATTCTTCATGACGTGTCGGTTGTTACACAGACGTAAATTGTAACTTTTAAAACTTTTTAATGTTCGTTGCGATGCCTGTCTTTATAGGTATTGAAATCTGTGTAAATACGTTTCCCAGCAACACACCGGTCTAAAGTTTAAAAGTCGCTGTGTATACACTTGCGCCGTACTTTAGAAGCAAACATATTTGCATTACCATTTTCAATATGAACAATCCTGCAAATAAGCAATCCAAAACCATCTCCGTGGTAAAATATAGATGATTTCATATGTCATCCACGTATCATGATAAACTCCTTAAGGTGTTGAGGCTTGGAGCATGTTTCCATTCTGTGGATGCAGATAGTTTGCTGTCGCGGATCTAGAGGAATAAAGAATCCCCACAGTGGGCTAAATAGGCGTGCACAGCTACTAGTGTGAGATAAGAGGACAGGAGGATGCCAGACTAATTAACCAGGGTGGTCTGTGAGTAACCGAGGTTCGATCAATGATGGATAATTCCCCTCTATGGGAACGATTACTCCATTGTTAAAAAAAAAATTATATAAACACATTACCCAGTCAAACTGAAGTTCTGCAGTATGAAACAGTTGGTGTACCAAACAAATTGGCAGTTATATTGAGCAAAGCAGGGGCTCTTGCAGAAATGTCCACTGAAGTAGTTTCCTCGAAACTATTAGGATGCCTCTTCATTTTTGGCAGGTGAACAGAATTTAGCAAGAAAAGAGAGGGAGACTGATGGTTATTCTCTCAGCATTGCACAGGATCTCTGCAGCATCCATGTCCAGGGCCACAGGCCCTCTCAAAGTGTCAGCCAAATCAAGTGTCATGCTGCTGTTGAAGACTGCAGAAGCATTGGCCAGATGTTTGTGCTGGTGTTTGACATGTCTTGAAGCGATGCACATTACACACTCCCTGCACTCAATTAGCAGCCTCTAGAGATAGCACAGAGATAGCAAGCCAAGCAAAGAAAGACCTCGTGCAGAGAGCACTTACACATAATCTATCCAGCCGATGCAGCTAGAGATGTTAAAGATGGTCACGGGGATTCAAGAATGCAAATGGCCTGACAGGCAGAAGACCTTCTTGAACTCGGGTCAAGAAAGCCCACTGCTAATGTGCGCTCAGACGGAGCTGGAAATGAAGAAGCACGGGGGGGAATGTTTACACTGCGGCACCTTCCAGCCGCGTTTCAGCGCCCCCCCAAACTTCATGAACCGCCGACAGCTTTGGCTCGTCCGGCAGTTCACCGCCCTCCAGGGTACAGAGCATCCGCCCCAGATGCAGGAAGGTTCTAGACTCCCCGCAGGGCCGTTTAAAATTCAGCTGCACGGCGGCTCACAGGGCGTTAGCGTCCGGTTGCCTGGCGCCGCGGTAACCTCTGAGCTGCCGTGACCTTAAAGCGGCTTCCGTTTCAACGCTTTGAGTCGACCTTCTTGAACGACCCCTTAGACCTAGGGGCTGCGACCACAGTCTGGGACAGTCGTACATGTCTTCTGGTTTTTTGTCTTCACTGTAACCAACCAATTCTGGCTAAAAGTAGACGTGGGCTAACTGTGCAATCAACCGCTTTCGTTAGTCAACGAAGTGTTGAGAGACAGCGAATGCCAGCAGTCGCTGCAGGATTGACCAGCGGTTTAGCCGCTGAGATTTCGCCCTGCTCACTCTCGCTCCCCCCCCCCCCCCCCGCCCCCCAGGTGGTGCAGAGGATCAAGGCGGTGGAGCAGGAGACGAGGCTGCTGGTGGTGGATCGGGACACGGATGAGTACCTGCGGAGCCTGAGGCTGACCTGCACGGAGGACATGGCAGTCCAAGGGAAGGCCGAATACCCAGCCTCCACGCCCAGCAAGGGGGAGAACGGCTCCGTCTCCAAGCCTCCCAGGACCCCTTCCCCCAAACTCCCCCGGACCCCCTCCCCCAAGCTCCCAAGGACCCCCTCCCCCAAGGTCGCCAGGACACCCTCCCCCGAGCGCCCCAAGCCAACCAAGAGGTCGCCCTCGCGTGCGGAAAAGAAGGTAGGCGCCCTCGCCCCCCCCAAAGGCATCGCCATGGTAACCATTCTGCTGAGCAGGCCTGACTCAGGGCTGTGGTCTGAGGGTCCTCTGTACTGTAAGCTCCTTGAGGTTTCCCCAGGCTATCGTCATTGTTTGTCTAGGAGTGGAGCGGTCGGCTTCATTTACAAATTTTAACGGCAGGAAGAGTTGGTTTCTTTGATCCCGCTTGACGTAAAAGCAACGAACATCAACGGAACAGCGATTCGGCCATTTCCTGTGTGAAGATGGCACACTTCCTGAACAGGTTCTGAGCTGGAACTCTTGAGGGGCAGGATTGAGGGGTGTCCCTGCGGTGTTCAGTAGACCTGCAGAGCTATAGAACATTGGTGGCCAGACTCTTTCATGCGTGTAGGTGACTGAATGAAAATCTGTCCCAGGAGGTGTCTCAGTCTCCTGTCTGTGGGTTGTCACTGAATGGTAAATGGTTGGAATTTATATAGCGCCTTTATCCAAAGCGCTGTACAATTGATGCTTCTCATTCACCCATTCATACACACACTCACACTCACACTCACACTCACACACCAACGGCGATTGGCTGCCATGCAAGGCACCGACCAGCTCATCAGGAGCATTTGGGGGTTAGGTGTCTTGCTCAGGGACACTTCCCGGGCGGGGGATCGAACCGGCAACCCTCCAACTGCCAGACGACTGCTCTTACTGCCTGAGCCGTGTCACCCCCACTACTGCTGTTGTTACTGGTGCCCCACTCACTGAGCAAGCACATTACAGCTGTCTGTCAATCAACCCACAAGTCAATCAATACACTCACTGGGAACTTTAGGAACACTGTCCTATCCTGTATTAGTGTAGTGTTCCTAATAAAGTGCTCAGTGAGTGTACATTTGAGGGAAAATGGAAAAAAGAAAAAATGACACTAGATGATTAATATTTCAGGAAGTATGATTTACTGTCCTGGTGCCTATGTGTGTCCCCATTTCACATGGCAGTGACAGTTACTCTGCTGTAGAGCTCATTATGAAGAGGTGGCATAGGGTCTGTGTCCCTATGTTCAGGGGTAGGGAATGGATGGTCTGGACATGGGGAATGGGATAATGGGAACTGGTCAAAGTTCAAATCCCCTGTTGGTTGTACATCTCTCCACTAGGGAAGGAAGTAATTTTGGATGGAGCCGCCAGGTATGCGGAAGATGGATGAAATTGAGAAAGTGGTCTTGCATTGTGGACCCCGAAACCAAATAATCACGAAAAGAGATGAAATGCCAGATTTGCATACATGAAACTTGTGGCGCAAAAGGGCAAGAGTAGATTCGCCCTGGCAAGAGTGTATTGGTGCGTATGCAGTTTACCAAGTTATTCACTTAGGCTATAGCTAATTACGCAATCAGCAAATAAGTCTGCCTACAAATCCCATGGTGTGTATGAATCAGTTTAAAATACGTAGTGCTTGAGTACATGCCTTGAATATCCTCACTGGATGTGGGGAAACTGACGCATCTTTTCTGGTGTGACGTAGGCGCGTATCCAGCGCTACCGTCAGTTCAGGACAACATGCAGGCTGCGTTCCAGCTGTGGCGCATATTGGTGATTGAAATGATCCAGATGCAAGATAGAGTAATGATGCAGGGCTCGACTATTGGCAGGATGGAGTGGGAATGGTGTGCGGGAGGCTCTGGGTCATCTTTTATTTCTCCCAGAAGAGGAATCATTCTACGGCTGGGTGTTCTTCACAGAGGTCGCAGTCGTTACTGATTCCACAAGTTTTGTTTTCTTTCGTTTGGCGGTCTGTGATTTCTCTGACAGTTTTGGACGGCGACTGTAACACAGTCTGCAGTCAGTGACAGCAGGAGCTCCAACAGAGCCTCAAACCTGGCAAAGCTACTGTAAAGCTAACTTTAAAGAAATTAAAACAAAAACACAATCCTGTTTTGTTATTATTGATGATGCAATTTGAGCACACTCTGTTTCTAACAATGTTCTCTGAAAGACAAAAAGCATGCTCTTTCTGTGATGGACAAAAGCAATTCAATGCACCAGCCAGCCTATCAATGCATTTACTCAGACCTTTTCACGATTTTTCTCAATTCTGGCACTTGTTAGCGTTACCATTGCACCTGTTCAACCACTTCCCATTGCTACGCATGAGATCTATTGGTTCCTTTAATAAATGCATTGTTTCCATTTTTCCATGATATTTAACAACTTTGTCACTAATCTGTGACCAATATTTTCTGTATATCTGTATAATAGTGAAATTCTTGTTGTAAAGATTCTGTCAGTTTTGCAAAGATTCTGTCAGTTTTGCTTGCTCCTTGACAGAATAAATACTTAACCACGTGTATAGTATAATATATATCAGCCGGTTATTTACGTGATGCTCCCTTAAATGCATACGCGTTAAGGAGAAAAGTGCACCATGTGATGACACATGGGACGGCACACATACTGTGCTTCCAGGCCCGTGTACCTGTATGATACATAAGATGGATGTTTCTGTGGCAGAATGCATCATACCTGAGACTGGTCACAAAAGGCTTAGTAGGTCTGGCCCTAAGAATTTATAATAGTACAGGTTAATAAGGAGGATTGGTGCGTCTTAATCGACAGGCTTTACCAGGGATTGGCTTCAGTCCTCACGCTGGCACGAAACGCCAGGGCTAATTTTGCAATTAGCCTTTATGTGATTTGTTGACAGAGTTCAGGAATATCCTATTCTGGACAACTGCTGCAAGGGTGATGTAAAACGGGCCTGGTAATCCTTAAGCTGTTGTGGAATTAGGCTCGTCTACACGCACACGATGGCGTCAGACAGAAAACAGGGGGTCAGGGGGTTACTCAAGTTGTAATTTGGGTATGTTCAGTTAGCGTACCTACCCCCAAAAACATAATCACAAACTACAGCCACGTAAGCAGAACTTGAGTTTCAAAAGGGTCACACCTGCTTAAGTTCCAAAAAAAGGAAGATGGAACAATCAGTTTCACCCCTAACCACCATTCAAAAGGACAGCAGGGAACAGAGGCAGCACTCACGCATTCACTGTGAGAGGCTCAGTCTTCTCACGCACGGACTCTCACGTCTCCTTCTGGGCCTGGAGCAGGTCCATCAGCAGTGTCAGTGCCAGGTCAGTACTGTGTTGGTACTGTGTCTGTACTGTGGGAACACCCGGCCATTGTCACTGTGCACTGCAAAAACCAAAAAAATAAATCTTCACAAGAATTTTAGTCTAATATTTCAGCTTCAAATATAATATAGACTTTTTTGCCAAGTAAGACAAAAATATTGCCAATGAGGTGAGACAGTTTGACTAATTTCACGATTTGCTAATGGGGTAAGTGCAAACTGACATTAGCGAGCTAATATTTTCAACTTGAGAGAAAAATAATACTTTAACACTCATTAAGACAGATTTTTTTTTTTGCAGTGTAACTAATATTGTGTAAATAGCACATTGGTCAATGGCCCTTACACTAAAGGAACAGTGAGGAGCCAGTGCATTGTAATGGTGTGTATTCACCCTTCAGTAGGGCTCCTACAGAGAGGGGGAACCTGGGAATGTATGCTAGTGATTACACCGTCCCACAAAGATTTTCAGAGAGTCAGGAACACTGGCCCTGGTTTAATTCACTCTAATTTCATTTATTAGTATATTTGACGAGGTCAATGCACATTAATAACTTTCCTGCCAATGTGCCACAGTTACCCAGGGAGGCAAATTTTCCCCTGTATAGCTTGGGCTACATGTTTTTGGATTGTGGGAGGGAACCGGAGTACCCAGAGGAAACCCACACAGACACAGAGAGAGAGGTACTCAAACCCGGAACCTGCGTTAACCACTGCGTCACCGTGCTCCAGGTTATGTGCTGGGGATCCTAGGTGCTTCACCCATCGAACTGTGTATGTTCCAGCTCAGACTTGTTTTAAGTTATCAATATCCAGATTGAACAGTACAAAAACCAGTTAATACCTTAGGCACACTGGGAGTACTGATGTATGCTCCATTACAGATTGAAGCAGGATTTGTATTATTGGAGTATGAGTGTTAGTCGTGCATCACTGCGCGTGTATACTTTAGTGCTTAACAGGATCTTTGTGTCGTTGTCGTACCGCACGGGAAACATTGTTACGGGCGAGGAGTGAGAACATGTTCGTGGTGCGTGCTCTTTGGTATGCCTTGAGTATGGAGGGAAGCAGAGGAATGAAGTTTCCTCTGTGCCGTTGTTCTAGATCATTCCGCAATCCACCGAACGGCAAACGCCTGGGCTTTTCGCTCCGATCGAGGCCGGATTAATTTCACATCTGCATTTTTGCAAGCTGAGCGTTCCCCCCCCCACCGAACTCCTGTTTTATGCATCGGCCGAAGCAAACATGTGTTTCCACTTACGCTCATGTTACCAATACGCCTGCGTGGAGTCCAGCGCCCTTTCTGCAGCGCGACTAACAGGGCCAATGGGTTTCCTACAGAGATGTTTTACGCTCTGCGTTCAGCTGCTATCGCTTAGTGTGCCATGTGGAGAAACCCCAGCTGCCTGCAGGTCAGGACTTCCAGCCAGGCACAGGAAATGTTCTAGATCACTCTTTCGCTGTCCGTTCCTCTCGCCGTCTCTCGCTCTCTCTCTCTCTCTCACTCTTTGTCTCTCACACACACATACTCTCTCTCTCTCTCTCACACACACACACACTCTCTCTCTCTCTCTCTTTGTCTCTCACACACACACACTCTGGTACGAGCACACACTCCTGTGCTCTCACACATGCAGGAATTCTCTCCGTCTCTCTCGCTCTCACACACACACACACACTCTCTCTCACACACACACACACACACACACACTCTCTCTCTCTCTCACACACACACACACTCTCTCTCGCACACACACACACACACATAGGCATTCTCTCCATCTCTCTCACACTCACACACACATACCCACACATACACTCTCTCTCTCTCTCACACACACACACACACACACACACACACACACACATAGACATTCTCTCTATTTCTCTCTCACACTCACACACACACACACACTCACACATTTACACACTCACACACGCACACACGCACAGCGCACTGGTGCTCAACTGAAAGGGGCCGGATTACAGAACAGAAAATTGCGGGTACGAAAACAAAGAACTTTCCAGAGGAGGGGACTATAGCGATCAGCTCTGTGAAGCTGCTCTTGCCAAACTGCATTAAATCCTGTAAAGTGGAAAGACTGCTGAGGACTGGGGTTTTAGAGACAAAGCGTGGAGTCAGAGAGACACAGACTCCTCACTAGCTCCTTCCATAAACATCACGCATTCTCCTGTGGTCAGGCCTTGTGCTGAATTTTCTTTTGGTTTTTTTAGTCCGAACAGGACACTCAAAGAATGCTCATGCCTACACAAAAGTCTGTTCCAGAGTAACGTAATTGTATTATCCCATCTGAAATTAATTTACCAGAGTAACTTCTGAAAGTCCCTTTTTGTTCTTTGCCCAAACAGCTCTATTGTGTTGGCCACTTTTAACTGCTGCGGAGAGCAAGGTTTTATGGTTCATTTTTATGCTTTTGGCTTGGTTTTGGCGTGAACGTTGTGTGAATGCACACGTATATTTACCAATGATAAACTGCCGCTGAGCACTGTGTCAGAGACTGAGTGATTTCACCTCCTGAAAAGGTGCCGAATGACAGTAGACTCCCATCACCCCTCTCATGTGATTTGATTAGGTGATTAGCCAATGCAAGGCTATTTGCATTCCTCCTCAAAAGTGATAAGCTTCACTGCAGCAAGCAAATGTCCCCACGGAAGTGGAGCCAGTCCCCTTGCCAGTCCCGGCTATTTGTGAGAGAGCGGGATGTATTCTCCTATTCTGCACCTTTAACCCTTTTTAATTCAAATGAGGGAATAAGCAGGGGCCAGTATGGGTTAAGTGCCTTTCTCAAGGAGCCCAGCAGCTGCAGATTCACTGGGACTTGAACCACCAACCTTCCGGATTCCAGTCAAGCAAATTAGCCACAAAGTATCGTCATTGTAACGTCTGGTTAAGAACATTCTAATCACATATTTGTGATGTCAGAGCGTAAAGGGTTAAATATGACACGTACGCCACACAGTCTGCGGTCTATGCCAAGCGCAGACACCTGGGGTAGAGTGCCGCTAACCAGCCGCAAAACCACCTAATAATCTCCGGCCGTTAATTGTGTGTCGATGGTGGCAATCCAGATCGCAGTTGTTGCTGTGGTCGGGAGGGGGGGTGGGTTTCCCCACGCCCTCGTAATTTGTTTGTCTGCTCGTTGGCATAGCAGGTGCACGTTGCGTAACGTGGATGTTGACAGCTCGCTAATGGTGAGCAGGCCCTGGAAGTCACACCGAAAGATTCTCGCGTGTGACGCCTCGAAGCAGAGGGCTTGATTTACATTCACATTTACATCTACATTTACATTGTAGCTATTGGGCAGAGTTGCTTTCTTTACGTTCAGCGCATTTGTACAGCTGGATACTGAAGCAAATTAGGTTACGTGCTTTAGTCAAGTATACAACACACTGCTAAAATTTTTTGTCTTATATTGAGACTTAAAATCTTACTTCCAGTAAGATTTTCTCTCGAGTATTTCCAACTTGAGAACTCCAGAAAAATACGATATTAAGTTATTGCAAGACTAAAATTCTTGTAAAGACAGCCAGTTTTTGTAGTGCAGGAGAGCCCCACTGGGGAGCTGAACCTACGACCTTGATAGTTAGAAGCCCAGTTACACTACACAAATGCCCAGCTAACACAAAATGTTCTAACAATGTTGCTGGAATGTTCTGGCAATGTTAAGTTGCTGCTCTGCCATGAGATTGGGAGGGACAAGCCCATGTAGCTGGACGAGTGTGAGGCAGGAAGTGGGGCCCAGGCTGAGTAAAGGGGGGGCTGGGGGGTCGTGAGTCATGGGGGTGGGGGGGTCGATGCAGAGGAGAGGGGAGAAGGGGGTCTACCGCCACGCCTGTGATGGGGGTCGGGGGTCGATGGAGAGGAGAGAGGAAGAGGGGTGTACCACCATGCCTGCAAGGCAACCCACAGGACCTCATGTCACCCACACCCCCAATGAATAAACAAATAACGCGGTAAAGTTGAGTCCCAGTGCTCACTCTGTCTATGGGGTAGGGCAGGGCTGGGGGTGTGGGAGCCTTTAAAAAATTACAAATGGTGGAGTTTTGCCAGGGCAGCCAGGCTCCTAGGTTTACCTTGGATTCCGGCACTTCCTGTCGAGGAGGAACTGCAGAGCGGGGTCTCTGTGTTCCGGGGTCTCTGGGCTGTGGGGTCTCCGGGCTGTGGGGTCTCTGGGGTCCGGGCTGCAGGCTGGCGTTGAGGGCTGGGGAAAACCACAGGGGAGTAGAGCTCTGCGAGACGCTGTCTTGACCCTTAATTACAAACACATTTTGCTCATACAGCTCTGTGGTGAAGGGGCTGTGTGAGCAAGCGCGTGCGTGTGTGCGTGTGCGCGTGTGTGCGTGCGTCTGCACGTGTGTGTGTGTGTTTGGAGATTTATGAGTCCTCTCCATATCTCCCTCCACCTCAGCCCATCTGGTGCTGATTGTTTATTTCTTCTTAGTGACCCTTTCACCCTTGTTGCCCCAGCCCCCCTTATTGCCCCCGGTTGCCCTTATTGTCCCATTCACCCTTTGTCACCCACCAGACAGAAAAAGAGGTAAACTGAACCACCGCCCCTGTGCCCATGGTGCAGGCAGAATTCGCCCCTCTCGGGCTGACCACGATCGGCGCCGGTCATACGGGGTGATCTCTATCGGGCCGGTGCTGGAGCCCTAACAGAATCCCCATGAGAAGGGGTCTGATGTGCCTGGGCTCTTAGACATCCTGGGGCCACAGGAAATGAACAAAGGTGAGCGGCATCTACCCTAGAGCGGCCCGTTTCCCCCAAGGATTTGAAGATGAAAGAGCCTCGGGGGTTGTGTCTCAGACAGAGGCTCAGACAAAGTCTCAGACAGCGTCTCAGACAGAGTCTCAGACAGAGTCTCAGACAGTGGCTCAGACAGAGGCTCAGACAGAGGCTCAGACAGAGTCTCAGACAGTGGCTCAGACAGAGGCTTAGACAGAGTCTCAGACAGTGGCTCAGACAGTGGCTCAGACAGAGTCTCAGACAGCGTCTCAGACAGTGGCTCAGACAGAGGCTCAGACAGAGTCTCAGACAGAGGCTCAGACAGAGGCTCAGACAGAGGCTCAGACAGAGTCTCAGACAGTGGCTCAGACAGTGGCTCAGACAGAGTCTCAGACAGAGTCTCAGACAGTGGCTCAGACAGAGTCTCAGACAGAGTCTCAGACAGTGGCTCAGACAGTGGCTAAATGGTAAATGGCTGGCATTTATGTAGCGCTGTACAATTGATGCTTCTCATTCACCCATTCATACACACACTCACACACTGCCATGCAAGGCAGCCACCAGCTCGTCAGGACCGGCAACCCTCCGACTGCCAGACAACTGCTCTTACCAATGAGCCAATGTCGCCCCAAGTGGCTCAGAAAGAGGGAGAGTCAGTGGCTCAGACAGAGGGAGAGTCAGTGGCTCAGACAGAGGGAGAATCAGTGGCTCAGACAGAGGGAGAGTCAGTCCAGGAACCACAATCCTGCTCAGATCAGGTCCTCACAAAAGCAGAGTGTGAACACACCCAATCAGGACACGAGGATAAGAGGAAGTAAGACACCGAGAACAGTCTGTTCAGCCCATCTAGGCTCGCCATTTTACTTGCGCTTTAGAGGGCATCCATCACTGCATCAAACCTGGTCTGGAGTCCTCCAAGAGGGAACAGGCAAGCTACAGTGTGTTGCGCATTACCAGCAGGAAGATACTTCCGGACAGCAGTATTGGATTAACAGTGTAGTATCAAGCTTCAGTGAGAATGATTATTTTCCTCGCCCTTTGTGTTCTGACCCTGGTATGTCCTTGACAATGACCTGTGTGCTCTCCCCTCGGATGGCCTCTCGAGCTAAAGCATTCGAAACATTTTCACGACGTTTGCGTATTGCCGTCACCGTACACTGTTCATAGCAGGCTGCCCAAGCGTCAGGCCGCCCGGGGATCCGGCAAAGGGTTGTCTCACTTCCTCTTCCTGTTTGCTGAGCGCCCCGATCGAATGACAAGGCGATGCTGGGAATGGTCTCACCTTTCCAGTCCCGTGCAGCGGAGGAGGGGCCGGTCGTGTCCCCCGACGCAAGGCCGCGGCGTGGCCGGGCCGGGCAGGGCGGGGCTCCCGCAGGTGCAGGAGGCTTCGCATTGTGTCCGCACCGTCCATCAGAGTGTTGAATATCACTTTCTCACAGAGCGGAGGAGCCTGGGAGAACAGGCCTGTTCTTTCACACGGCCGCACAATGCCTAGCTTGAGGCTGACGGGGGCTAGCGCGGCGGGGGCTAGCGCGACGGGGGCTAGCGCGACGGGGGCTAGCGCGACAGGGGCTAGCGCGACAGGGGCTAGCACGACAGGGGCTAGCACGATGGGGGCTAGCGCCAATCACCTCTGCCCCATACACTGGGTAACAGGTGTCTCTCTGCGGCCCCTAACAAGTAACAGTGTGTGTTTGTGCGTGTTTGTGTGTGTGTGTGTGTGTGTGTGTGTGTGTGTGTTTGCCTGGGAGGAGGGCAGGTGGAGTGCACATGTGACAGAGCCCTGGGCCTCACACGCTTACCAGTCCTCCCCTCACCTCATTCAAAACAGCCTCTGATCTCCTTCCAAATTGAGTTTGTTTCCTGGTCTTAATCACACAGCTGGTCACAGCTTTATACAAAGTCTTTCTGCTTAAATTCAGTGGAGAGAGATGTGACCGGGGGGGGTGGGGGGGTGAAGTAACGGTTATGTCTCACCCCCTAACAGCTCATGCCCCCACCCCCGTTCTGAACCCCATCTGTGCGGTTCCATGAAAACCAGCCCTGGACTCACAGACTCATGCAGGGAACAGGGTGGTGTTTTTCTACTGTGATGCAAGATGGTTTACATCACCAGCTTTGCAGTGCATTTCCTATCACCTTCCTATTCCTAGCATCTCTGTATTCTCACCCCAGTAAAAGATATTCCACTCCCTGTTCCCAGCTCAGCTGACAGACAGACAGACAAGCAGACAGATGGATGGACAGACAGGCAGACAGACAGAAAAGCAACTGAGGATCATCATGAGAACCCCACAGCATTTTAAGAAGCCCGCCAGCTCCAGGCTCTGTAAACTCAAGCTTGTTGATGCAAAAGATGCTAGGAGTTCTCTGACCTCCTGTTCTGGAAAGAAAAGAAGGCCCATCTGTTCAGAGAAAACATAAACTAAGAACCAAACTACCCTGTACTTTACCCTCAGCATCAAAACTTTTGCAAAACCTTTACGACGGTTCTTCCATATGTTGTGTAAACATAGCCACTGCAGTGATGTACAGCATCTGTAATAAGCAAACAAAAAAAGCATATACAGTATATACATATCCCCAGTGAAAGCATTATTCAGACCAAGGCTGCACTTATGTAAAGATATATCTTACATAAAGCTCAGATCTCAGGCCCGAGGTACAGAAAGCAGGATGGACCTCTGCCCTAGGGTGGTATGGATACAGGATAGGAGCAGGGCGCAGTCAGACCCATCCCCCAATTACTGACCCAAATCAGCTCCAAATGGGCTTTTGATGGTCATTTCTCACACAATGGAACCGGTTAAGATTAGGCATTTCAGAAACAGCTGCTTGAGGCAGGGACTGGGCCTGGAACAGCACCCCCCTCCCACCCCCCCGCTCCAGGTTTTGTGTAGTGGAGACAAGGGCTTTAAAGTGACAGAGAGAAGGTTACCTCATGTGCCTCATTGAGAGGGCTCCTGTGTTTTTTTGGATGGGGCGCAGTCCTCCCTGTTTCTCCCCTTTAGTCCACTAAAGGAGGGACGGTCCCTGCAGTGCAGGGGGTGATGAATTTGGGATAGGCACAACAGACACAATGAGCCCTACTGTCCCTCAGTAACTGCAGGATCTTTGTGGGCCTTTCGAATTTGGAATATCTCAACACTGGCTCGATCGCTGCAGTGTATTTCACGTAACTAATACGGTCTTTAAATGTATTGCTGTGGTTGTTGTTGTTGTTTGGAATGTCAGGTCATCATTGTAAATGAGCATTTGTTCTCAACTGGCCATCCTGGTTTTTTGATTGTGGGAGGGGGGTGGTGTTAGCTCGACCCAGGCTGGTAGTTACTGCTTAAAGAGGATGCGTTTCAGCACGATCTCTCTTCAACGATGCCCCTGTCTGCTCCCCAAATATTCAGAGGACATTTGATCCTCTGAATATTGCAAAAATCTGAAAAATCCCCAACCCCCCCCATGGAGAAGCCTTCTCCTCCTCCTCCTCTTCCTCCCTGCCAGCTGTGTGGGGTCCAGATGCAGGACTCCGCTGGAGGGGGGGGGTCCCTGAGGGCTATGCAGGAGGAATGCCTTCTCCGTAATGGGGCTGGGGGGGTCTACAGGCCGATCATAAAACCCCAAAAGCCCGTGGCTGAGAGAGCCGAAGTATGTTGTTTATTCGGTGTTCTTTCTCCTCACATTGTTGGCGACGCATCCAGAGTCACTGGTGGAAATTTAATCTACGGCTTCCACCCTCGTCTCTTACCAGAAATGCATTGAATGTTTCAAGTGAGCCCAGTTCTCACAACACATTTTTCAAATGAACCTTTGTAGCTTTCCAACCTTTTTTTTTTTTTTTCTTTGTCTCGAAACCCCAAAAGCATTTGATCAGATGCACAACTGCACAGTGCCAAAAATGTGCTGTGTCCTGCAAAAGCAACCTTGCAGTTTGCAATTTATGCTTCATGTAGGTATATTACATATGTCCTGATAAACATTTTCCGTGGAGTTAATCTTGAAATGTATGCAGTTTTATTGTTTTGCTTTTCCCAAGAACATACATTTTTTTTATTCAGAACGTATATGCGCATATGAAATGATAAACGCTCGCTGCAGGCAAGCATGTGTGTGTGTGTGTGTGGGAATTTGGCTACGGCTACAGGGAGCGTGTGAAAACAGGCATGTGTTTTTTATCCCACAAGCGTGTGAGTGGGACCAGCCTTGGTGGATCCTTCTGACAGTTCAGCGAAGGAGAGGGCTGTGCCTTCACTGGATCTGGGGCCCATGGTTACTGACCACGCGTGTCCAATCAGAACAGGTTATCTGGCCAACCCAGTGAACCCCGGCTCGGGCCCCTGGTGCATGCTGGGAGCGGTCCCGCTCATCGTCACCCCCGTTCAGGCCTCACTTTCTGCTTGGATTCCAGTCGCCCCGGACAAGGCTGTCGTGGGGTCCTGCTGGGGGATGTAGTTCTGGTTCCTGACACAGTGAATCCAGATGTGCCAAAGGGGCTCACATGTGTCACACATTCTGGCACTGAGACTGAGGCATTCCTCTTAACCCCGATGCTGTAGCGGATGAGTGTACACGGCGGCCCAAAGCCATATTTAGGCGGGGACCCTCACTGTAAGAGTAAGCACTCGATAGGAGGCGTCACTGTAAGAGTGGGCACAAGGTAGGGACCTTCATTAAAACAGTGAGCACTAGGTAGGGACCTTTACTGTAACAGTGGGCACAAGGTAGCGACCTTCATTAAAACAGTGAGCACTAGGTAGGGACCTTTACTGTAACAGTGGGCACAAGGTAGGGACCTTCATTAAAACAGTGAGCACTAGGTAGGGAGCTTCACTGTAACAGTGAGCACAAGATAGGGACCTTCATTAAAACAGTGAGCACTAGGTAGGGACCTTTACTGTAACAGTGGGCACAAGGTAGGGACCTTCATTAAAACAGTGAGCACTAGGTAGGGACCTTTACTGTAACAGTGGGCACAAGGTAGGGACCTTCATTAAAACAGTGAGCACTAGGTAGTGACCTTCATTAAAACAGTGAGCACTAGGTAGGGACCTTCACTGTAACAGTGAGCACAAGATAGGGACCTTCATTAAAACAGTGAGTACTAGGTAGGGACCTTTACTGTAACAGTGGGCACAAGGTAGGGACCTTCATTAAAACAGTGAGCACTAGGTAGGGACCTTTACTGTAACAGTGGGCACAAGGTAGGGACCTTCATTAAAACAGTGAGCACTAGGTAGGGACCTTTACTGTAACAGTGAGCACAAGATAGGGACCTTCATTAAAACAGTGAGCACTAGATAGTGACCTTCATTAAAACAGTGAGCACTAGATAGTGACCTTCATTAAAACAGTGAGCACTAGATAGGGAACTTCATTAAAACAGTGAGCACTAGATAGTGACCTTCATTAAAACAGTGAGCACTAGATAGTGACCTTCATTAAAACAGTGAGCACTAGATAGTGACCTTCATTAAAACAGTGAGCACTAGATAGGGAACTTCACTGTAACAGTACACACCAGATAGGAACCTTCACTGTAACAGTATGCACTAGATAGGGACCCTCATTGTAACAGTGAGCACTAGATAGGGACCCTCGCTCCTAATTGGCTAAAGAAATCGGTGTCTAGCCATCTCCCTGGGGGGCACACCAATCAGATTACTGGGCTCACCAATCTGTCTGCAGGGATTACAGAGGAAAGAAGGTCTCAGCAGGTCAAATACCGCTCACTGAATTGGTCATGGGTTCTAAGCCCAGGCCAGATTTTACTTTGACAGTCTCTGTAAACCATCACCTGCAAACCAAGTTACCAGGTCTTCATTGACTCCATTAATTCTCTCACTCTCTCTCTCCACTGCATGTCGGGTAAGAGGTGATCACGTTCCATGGCAGGGGTGTGGTGGGGTGCTCATCAGTACAGGGATGTGTGTCTGTCATTGTTAGGTAGACATCCCCAACTGTCAGTCAGATCCCAGAGGGGGGAGGAGGTGATGAGGGGGCACCTTTTTTAGACCCTCTTAATTTGGGGTGATGCCAAGTGCCGCTTCTTTTCACACCACAGTTCACAAATCGAGCTTGCACAGACATGAGTCAGAGGATGGCACTTTATGTGTATCTCACCTGGCAGACTTCCGGGCACCTGACCGACCAGCGGGGCCACGGGTGCAGAATGAGGCGTGGTTATTCTGGCCGACTGGAATCCTCCCATCCCCGGGCGGTGCTCGAATCAGCTCTGCATGGCCCTGTAGGGCTGCTGGCCGCAGTCAACCCCACATGGTTTGGATTCAATACTGAGCACATCCATGCACTACAACGGTGCCTTAATGACTCCCCCTCCTCTTCCTTTCATTACTTTAAAGAGCAAAGGGCCCCACATATCTGAATACAGGTCAGGGCTCAGGTTCATTTCTGTAAAAACTGACACTATCGCCTTTCCCTCTGCTTATTTAATGACCATGAAAAGATTTGGGTAGCTTTGGGGGGAAAGTATTTGTGTTCCAACACCCCGGGAATCGGGCTTTCACTGCTGTTTGAAATTAATACGGACTTGTTCTGTGGGAACTTTAAAAAAACAACATACAGAGGGTTTGTTGTTCTGTAATACAAGGAGTAACACAGTGTCCTGACTCCGAAAGTGCACAGCAGGATTGTGCACCAGGTCACTGCTGGATCTTGGATGACTCCATCCCACCCAGCCTCTCACAGTCTCACGGTCTAGCGATGCAAAGTCTCTATGGTAGAGCATGATAGGTCTCTCCAGTGTATGGGGCAGGACCACCTACTGTATATAAAATTCTGTGGCAGTGTATATTGGGTTAGACATTATGCTATGGTAGTGTATGTAGATGGGTATAGGTCCCCTTGTTTGTTAAGCTCTCTATGGTAGTATGGATGGAAGGCAGGTCCTCCAACCATATGTCCAGCTCTCTATGGTCATTTGAATGGAGGTGGGTCCTCCACATCTTTGTCCCAGAAGCCCTTATCATCTACCAGGCCGGCCCTATCAACAGCTTTCATGAGTCAGCCGTTGAGAGAAGGGAGTTGCCCTCTTCCATTCAGTGCAGCGTCGAGTGCCAAACCACAGTCACAAGTCCCCACAGTTTGTCAGTCTGTCAGTTGGCCCCTAGCTGACCAATCAGAGCTGCAGCACGGGGCTGGTCTGTCCTAGTTCCTACGGTTCCTCCTGGCAGCACGTACGACACTTGAGATGGTGCAAGGATGTTTGAAGCCCTCTGGCTTGAGGTAGGACTCTCACCGGTGTCTCTTACGGATGTTTTAGGTGGACTGATTTCCAGTGTCCTGGCTGAATGTAGGTTTCTATGTTTTGGGTTACACTGGTTTCAACTGGCTTTTGTCAACATTGTCTGCTTTTATGTAGCAGGAAAACAAAGGTACTGAGGAATTATATTTAGGGGAGGGGGTGACACGATTAGTCAGCGTGGATGTGTTCTGATCATTCAAAGGTCTGGTTCAGGGATGGGCAAGGTGGGCCGTGTCTGTTTCTGGATTTCAAACCAACTGTTGCTCTTAATTATTTGATTAGCCCAATCATTTACAAGATATGTAATTTATAGCCATATTCCGTGATATAAACAGCAGCTGATAAATGTTCTCGCCTTGTAGCATTTTATTGTGGTCTAATTTACGAGTGAATCGGTCATATTGCATATGGCTAATTAGCTGATTGAGCCAGGGTAACTGGTGGCAGCAAAATTCTGCATCCACACCAGCCCTCCAGGACTGGAGTTAGTCCTGCATACACACCGGCCCTCCAGGACTGGAGTTAGTCCTGCATACACACCGGCCCTCCAGGACTGGAGTTAATCCTGCATACACACCGGCCCTCCAGGACTGGAGTTAGTCCTGCATACACACCGGCCCTCCAGGACTGGAGTTAGTCCTGCATACACACCGGCCCTCCAGGACTGTTACATAGTTGCCCATCCCTGGTCTGGATCATCTCTGGTACAGGTGGGGAGACAGACTAAGATCTGAGGACTTAAGCTGGATTAAACACAATCGGGACATCTGAGAGGCTTTGGGCTTGTTTTAGACTTCTGCGATACAGACAGGCACTCTCCCTTTCCTGCCGTCTCTCGCTCTCGCTATCTCCACACGTCCCTCCACCTCTCCCTCCTTTCCTATGTTTAAATCTATCATTGGAGCAGTGACAGGGTGCTAGAAAGTCAACAAACAAGAAATTGATTAATTACCATTTTAGTGTCACTGCAGCCGATTTGATTGTTGTCACTGCAAATGTTTTCCCACTCAGAGGCATTCCTGCCAATGAAATGGCTCTGAGCTGGTTACAATGTGGAGCCACGCTGACCTTTGACCCTCCCTCCCACAAAAGATTTAAGACATCTCATTCGTTCTCAGACTGTACTGTATTTAACACATATCCTACAATGACTGACCTCATACACTACACTAAAGGCCAATGCTGTAGGTGTAATACTATATCATATGTTCTGTGTGTGTGTGTGTGTGTGTGTGTGTGTGTGTTTTAAATTTCCACTCGCATTCCAGTTTAACCCTATAAACTGTTCAGGAGATATTGTAAATCTTTAATGTTTTCCCAAGTGCATTGTAAAAGTGATTGAAAGGCATCATGGTCAGTGGGAACCTTTTACTGGTTGTGTGCCTCATTATGTATTTTATTGTCTTAGTGTCTTTTATGTTTTCAGTACATCTTAAATTTATTTTATTCCTTCCTTTTATCACTTTCATTTTATTTTATGGGGAAGCACGTTGCATTGCTGGCATACGAACAGAACGTGCTATTTAAGAGATCGACGGTTTGGCTGTGTGTCTATGGTTGACCTGCGTAAGGGTCACCTTTACAGGTGAACAGGTACGGCAGTAATAACAAGATCGGTTTACCCCTCTGCCCATTCACAAAAGCTTGGCACACTGTTCTATGAACGTTCATCTCTTCTGTCCTTACACCCGTTCCAGAATCACAGGCAGGCTGTGTGGATTCTGTAGAAAGGATTTGGAATTTGAATGAAAGATTCTATATGGCGATTAAAGATTCACCTTGTGTAATTCTCAACTTAGAATCCTTGCTATTGGGCCGTCACCAGAACCTGTCCCATGAACAATCCATAATGCCTGAGCTATGTCAATAATAATTGAAACTGTTGCTTCAGAAGGACACCGTTTGCATAGCCAGGCTAGCAGTCATCCAGAGTGCCGTGTGGCAGCCATTATGGATCAGCATGGGCGTCATTGTGGTGCAAACTGCCAGCCCTCTGGCTGTAAAGTGATAAGGGTTCTGCCTTTACGAGTCTGACCCAGGCTGATACCAGGGGAAGCGATATGGGTAGGTTCATCTTAGGCTTCCTCCCTACCACCGAATGCATTTGAAACATGAAAGAAAATCCTACTGATGCTGGATGAACAAAGGGATATAATTAACACAGAAAATGAAGGAATTAAGGATCAAATAAGTGGATGGAGGAAAACAATGAGCAATGAGACTATTGTTCCAACAACTGTGGACCCATCTCATGAAATAAACATTCTCTCTCTTGAAAAATCTGTCTGTCTCGATCTCTCTCAGCAGAAAGAAGGTTTAGTAGGTGTGAAGTGTTAGGTTACGCCCTAATTCTGGAGATAATAATGGAGTTTTTGGCGCCAACAGCAGGAGCAGCAGACCCTGGGCATTGGGCGCACTGTGATGACATGGGGAGGGGTGGGGGCCACCAAGGAGACAGAAGGATGGGGAGGGGTGGGGGCCACCAAGGAGACAGAAGGATGCTTGTACAAAGTCTGTCACTTGTTTGAAAAAAGAAAAAAGACAATTTTTGCTGATTCAGAATGAAAATCTTTTTTTCTGTTAAAGCATTCGTTTTTTTTGGTTAAGCTCTTAAAAACTACAGTCTGAGCTCAGGGAAGCGGGGCAGAGTCGAGCACACCGCAGCCCCCTTACCGAACTGGAACGGAGCGGCTGTTGACAGCTTCAAGCTGAAGACAGTTGAGAGTTAAACCAAAAAGTGTACAAAGAGCGGACGAGTTGGAGGAGCCGGTAACTCAATCTCCCAAACAGTGCTTTTCTCCAACCATAATAAACAGCATCACAGCAGCTGGAGCGCTGCCTGCCGTATTCTCACTTGAGTAGAGCGGTGTGCAGTGGTTTCGTTTCTTCAGACTCTGCGGTCCAGATGGAGACGACATCATCTTCAATAAGGGCCTGGAATATGCGCTGGCTATCAGAACAATACCGTACTCGTATTACAGTGAGCACAACTCTAAACTGTCGGTTATGGGATACAATGACACAGTCAGAATTCAAATCTAATAAGGTTTTGAATTCAGGCACTTGCATTTCTGCTAAAAATGTAGCGTAATGTGAGCGCTGTGTGTTGGCTGAGCTGCATGTGGGGCGAGATCAGGTGTGAGAGAGAATGAGCGAGAGAACAGAGAGAGAAAGAGAGCTCAGCTTGAGACAGGTGACTGCACTGACTACTTGGCATGAGGCTCCTTCACCTGATGGGCGTGGCCCGGATCTGATGTCACAGTGCTCCCTTGTCATAAGTGACAGGCAGAGCAGGGAGCACTGGTTCTGCTTCGGTCGCCATGCCGACAGCTCTGATTATTCCCACAGAATAACAACACCTCCTACATATGGGGCCCCTGACCACAGGCCCTCTGTCTTTCCTAGATAGGTCATTTCAATCTCCAAGGCTTCACATGCATTGACATTCAATTTATTTTTTAGTTAGGTTCGTCCAGTCAAAAACTTGGATATACAGACAAACAGCAGGGTGCTGTTGTGTTACAATGAATCTGTATGTGATCAAAAGCACTGAACTTTAAATGGTACAGTGTTAAACATGAGAACTTTATGCAAATTTTAAAGCAAGATTGCATTTGAATTCATTTATTTGACTGTTTAGAAATTATTTTGATGCTTTGACTTATGATGCTTTGACTTATGGTAGAACCTATGCACTTGTAAATCGCTTTGGATTAAAAGCGTCTGCCAAATGACTAAAATGTAAATGTAAATGTAAATTTTAGAGAAAAGGGCCCTGTGTAAAAATTTGCGAACGCTTTTGGATTGTTTCTTTGTTCATTTTTAAAAAGATGATTATTTATGCCCAAACCCAGGTTATTTACTCATACTGCTTCAATGAGTCAGTTAGGTATAATTCCATGACTGACATGACTTAAATCTTAATTAACTCCATGCCTTCTAATATATCCAACTGCAGTGGCTGTTCTGTCTGGTGTTAACAACCATGGGTTCCTCTAAATAGTTGTCCAAGGATTTCAGAATGAACATGGTTCATTTCCACCAAGAAGGAGAAGGCTAGAAAAACTCTCTCAATGTTTCAAAGTGCCTCTTTCCGCTGTCAGAAACATTATTAGAAAATAAATGGAACAGTTCAATTCAAGGCAAGGTCTGGAAGATTGACCTGAGCTGCAAAAAAGAGCTGCCAAAAAAAGTAGCAAACACAGGTCTAGCTGTTCACAGGACAACAATGCAACATACTTTAACAACAAAGACCTACAAGGCAGTTGCCAGAAAGGACGACCTCAACAGAAAATTAAGCATCTGAAGTATGCAAAAGAAAACACTGAGAAGCCTGACGCCTTTTGGAACAATGTGCACATGTACCGACGAAACAAAAAAGGAACCTTTTGGCCACCATCAAAGAAGTTAAATTTGGAGAAAAAAGGGTGAAGTGTTTGTAGAGAAGAACACCTTGCCAGCTGTGAAGCATGGAGGTGGATCCGTTATGATTTGGGATTGTGTAGCAGCTGGGGGCACATGAAATATTGTGCGAGTGGAAGGAAGAATGGATTCCACCAAATATTAAGAAATTTGAGAGGCTAATGTTCTTAGGTCAGTCTGGACATTTAAGTTGAAGAGAGGTTGGGTATTCCAGCAAAACAATGATCCAAAGCATACCTCAAAATCAATTATGAAGTACCTCCAGGAAAGACGCATGAAGGTTTTGGAATGGCCACCACAGTCCCCAGACTCGAGTATTATTGAAAATCTGTGGAGAGATCTCAAACATGCTGTACATGCAAGGAGGCTGAACAATATTTCTGAGCTAGAGGTGTTCTGCCAGGAAGAATGGGGAAAATTCAAAAAGTGAGAATTGAAAGACTCTTCGCGTGCTACAGGAATCGTTTACAAGCTGATAGTTGTCTGAGAAGGAGTTACAAAGTACAAACTGACAGGGTTCCCAAACCTTTGCACAGGGCGTTTTTTATTTCATTTTTAAACTGTAAAAAAAAAAAATAATAATAATAATAATTTAAAAAAAATCATGAACATAAAAAGGAATCTTGCTTTAAAATGTGAAGAAATGTGTCATGTTTAACATTATACCATTTAGAGGTCAGGTTCACTGCTGTTCACTGAGATATTCATTGTAAAAGGCGTTCTGGCTAGGGGCATTTTTGCACACTACTATATCATTTCCTGGAGTGCTTGCTCTTTCCTGAAAGTGCGCAGTCAATATATTTTCTTATTATATATTCAATAGTTATAGTTATTCGATTTTTTAACTGCTTGTATTGTTTATCACCAGATATTGTGACTTTAAGTTAATTGTGTAGCTAGTTGCCTCAGGTTCAGAAAAGGGGAAAACAGCAGTGTGGTGTTTTTACCCTAGAGCAAATTACAATGACAGTATTGACATATTAATAATAGCTTACTGATTGTCTAGACTACTGTATTGTACAGGGGTAATACAAACAATGGAAACATTTTTGGGAGCCACTATTCAAGGAAAATGATTGATTCACTCTCTACAAAGGGCAGGAGAGCTTCACTGGGTTACACCGCTATTAATCCCTGGTGTAAGATCACAAATAGGCGAATGGAATGTTCTTAAATGGACATTCTAATGCTGATGAAACAATCACTCCTGGTAGTCGAAAGCAATGGAGCTCTAGAACGCTGGCCTAGGAATTTTGAGAAAACATTCTCAAACAAGGGTTTGATTGGCAGCCACTAGTGCCACCACATCCGGAGGCCTCCTGCCTTCTAGAACTCGCTCAACATTCCGTCCCCTTTGTGAGGTCACAGGCTCGGGGAGGCTGGTGGCCGCGCGAGGGTTAAGGGCAGGCGTGATCCAGCACCCCTCCAGAGCTATCCTGAATAATTCAGCGATGCCGATCCCGTTTCAGCCACCCGCGAGCCGCAGCCAGAGGCTACCCCCCAGAACACAAACGCACAACCAGCAGGCACCACAGAGCCCCATAGTGGAGGACAATTAAAACAACGCTTCGCCAGAAGCAGGCCGCTGCAGGACCAGTACGCGGGGTAGAGCGCACATACAAAATGGGGAGGGACGTCTGTAGACCATGATGGCAGTGGACGGAGTAGCAGAACTTTGTGCTATACATTTTAAAAATAGTTATCGAATCAAAAGAATAAATACTAAAATACAAACACGGCGCGGTATTATTCAGTTTAGCAGCTCACTGCAATTTGGTGTAGTGATTTGGGTGTTGGTCATTTGGAAAACATGTCAAAATCAACATTTTAAAATGTAGAAACACCCAAGGACATGTGTATCCTATAGAGACTCGATAGCAGGTACATATCCTGGAGGACAGCAATGTCTGATGGTTTTCTGTGCATTTCAGCATCTGGGATTCATCACAGTCACTGATTGGCTAAAGAACAAAGAACCTACACCCCTTGATCTCAAGACCTTCGTTGGCTGCTGATTGGAAGGAAACCACAATGATGTGTGAACCCTGTAGACCAGTGGAGGCTCCTCCATAGAGGTGGAGGAGGCCTGGCCTCCCCAATAATTTGAGAGAAGAGAGAGATTAAAAAAAAACAATAAATATATTTATTTTATTTATTTATTTTAACAAAAAACATATTTTTTATTTTTTATATTTTAGTTTTGTTCATAAATCTAAATTTTCCCATGGCTAAAACCCAATATTGCAATTGTAAAGCAACAGGCCAGATTTCCCTATCAGTTTGTATTAAGGGAGGCCAGGCCAGGCCAGGCCAGGCCTCCCCTAGGAAATGAGATTCTCATAGAAGTCAATGTAATGCATTTTTTTTCATGCCAATATGTGATTGGCCAGATCACTGAAAATGGGTGGGCAACGGAGGCCTGGCCTCACCATGCATTGTGTCCAGGGCTGAAAGATTGACATTTTGTTCGTCCAATCACATGCTACTGGTTCATTTGGAATCAACTATCCTTTCCTTTCCTATTCAACACAGAAGCCATTTTGAGAATTCGCTAGTCACTTCAGTCAAACAAACACTCGCCATAGTGGCTACGAGTGTCCTATCAACTTGTGCTTTTCAGGAAATTTAGAGAACACCCCTGGCTATCATCCCTGGAGTTTATAGCTCATTTGGCCAAACACTTTTGCTTAAAACTACCTCGGAAGTCGGCGAGATTCTAGCGCAATTTGAGATCTTGGGCTGGAGATATGCAGATTCCAGATACTAGGGAGTGAGAATTACATTCAATAGGTCATGTTAGACACCATTTGGGATTTATTGAACAGTTTTATTTTTAATGTAGTCCATTTCGTTTTATTACAAGTCAATTTAATAATCTTCCATATCAAATTACCGAATTGTTGCTCTGTGAGGAAATTCACTCTAAATACGAATAGAGTGCTGCCCTCTAGTGGATAACGTTAACGTTAGATAAAGCCAACTGGAACCATATTTTTACATATTTTATATTAAATATATTGAATAAAACTACATATGATAAAGAAAGTGTTATCTTATCTTTTTTATATGCTAAACTTGATTAAATTGGTGATTACATGTTGAAGCTGTAGAAGAATGAAAAATGTAAGCTAAACAAAATTGTTTTTAACTACATAATTAAAATTCCTGCCTTTTACACATGTTCACTTGGCATTTATATTACATCCAAATGTCATTTCTCAGCTTAATTATCAGGCAGGCTCATAGACTTACAGCAATGTCATTTCTTCAGGAAGGCACAAGGCTAAGCTCTGCACAATGAATTTCATCAGCCAGAACTTTCTAACTGTAGCTTACACTCCAAATAGTATGCCTTTGGCCAGCACAAAGACAGATAAGAGAACAGGGAACATTCCATCGCGAGTGAAGTGAGCAAGCGGAAAAAAATGGCCTCCTCAATTCTGGAAGTCACCAGCCTCCACTGCTGTAGACACTGGGATGGTACAGTCCTATCAAGTGTTAACCCTGTAGACACTGGGATGGTACAGTCCTATCAAGTGTGAACACTGGGAAGGTACAGTCCTATCATGTGTAAACCCTATAGACACTGTGATGGTACAGTCCTATTAAGTGTGAACACTGGGAAGGTACAGACCTATCATGTGTAAACTCTATAGACACTGTGATGGTTCAGTCCTATCAAGTGTGAACACTGGGAAGGTACAGTCCTATGACACGTAAATCATATAGAGATTGGGATGGTACAGTCCTGTGACGTCTATCCTTTACAGACACTGCAATGTTGCGGTCATATGATGTGTAAATTCGATAGACACTGATATGCTACAGTCCTATGATGTGTAAACCCTATAGAGACCGGGTTGGTACAGTCCTATGATGTGTAAACCCTATAGAGACCGGGTTGGTACAGTCATATGATGTGTAAACCCTATAGAGACCGGGTTGGTACAGTCCTATGATGTGTAAACCCTATAGAGACCGGGTTGGTACAGTCCTATGATGTGTAAACCCTATAGAGACCGGGTTGGTACAGTCATATGATGTGTAAACCCTAAAGAGACCGGGTTGGTACAGTCCTATGATGTGTAAACCCTAAAGAGACCGGGTTGGTACAGTCCTATGATGTGTAAACCCTATAGAGACCGGGTTGGTACAGTCCTATGATGTGTAAACCCTATAGAGACCGGGTTGGTACAGTCCTATGATGTGTAAACCCTATAGAGACCGGGTTGGTACAGTCCTATGATGTGTAAACCCTATAGAGACCGGGTTGGTACAGTCCTATGATGTGTAAACCCTATAGAGACCGGGTTGGTACAGTCCTATGATGTGTAAACCCTATAGAGACCGGGTTGGTACAGTCCTATGATGTGTAAACCCTATAGAGACCGGGTTGGTACAGTCCTATGATGTGTAAACCCTATAGAGACCGGGTTGGTACAGTCATATGATGTGTAAACCCTATAGAGACCGGGTTAGTACGCTCTGGGACCGCGGGGTGCACGATGGGGAAAGCATATAGGTCTCTGGGTCTTAGGAAGGGGGCACCCTGCTTTCCCAGCCGCGCTCGTAGCATGAAGCATTAGCGCGCTAAAGGAAGCAGCTGCTATGCTATTCTCTCTCTCTCTCTCTCTCTCTATTTTACTGAAACACCACCCCGAATCGCACAACAGCCAATGTTTTTACTGAGGGGGAGGATGCAAGGGGGTCTGGGACCCGGGCTGACACCCCCCACCCAACCAGCCACACCTCAAACACAGCGCACATGACGAATGACCACTCAACACTTCAGCAGACAGGGGAATAATAATGGATAAATAATCTATTCCCCGTGCAACTCTATTTTCTCTTCTTTCTCTTCCCCACACTCTTCTTCCTGGTATTGTCCTATCGGGGGTAGGGGGCGTGGGGTGGGGCCGGGGGGTATTTCAGACTATGATGAATTATGAGGTGCGGAATCCCCCCCCCCCTACACACACACGCAGACACACAGACACACGTGGGGGTCCCACAGGGGGTCTGACTGCCAGAGCATGTGTGTAGGATATGCCTCTTAGGCCCTTTCTAGCTGAGATGTGTTGCCCTTTAACTGCACAAAAGCACAGAAACACACACATACACAGCCAAGCTACAACAGAAGCAACTTGGGTGCACATTTTTTGGTGAAAAGCAGACGGGAGCAGCAGTGACTCCACTGAGAGCACCAGAAAATGAGTATGTGCATGTACAGTGTGTGTGAGCCTGTGTCTGAGCCTGTGTGTGTGTGTACAGTATATGTGAGTGTGCGTGAGCCTGTGTGTGTGTGTACAGTATATGTGAGTGTGTGTGTGTGTGTGTGTGTGTACAGTATAAGTGAGTGTGCGTGAGCCTGTGTGTGTGTGTACAGTATATGTGAGTGTGTGTGTGTGTGTACAGTATATGTGAGTGTGCGTGAGCCTGTGTGTGTGTGTACAGTATATGTGTGTGTGTGTGTGTGTGTGTGTACAGTATATGTGAGTGTGTGTGAGCCTGTGGGTGTGTGTGTGTGTATGTATAGTATATGTGAGTGTTTGTGAGCCTGTGGGTGTGTGTGTGTGTGTGTGTACAGTATATGTGAGTGTGTGTGAGCCTGTGGGTGTGTGTGTGTGTGTGTATAGTATATGTGAGTGTTTGTGAGCCTGTGTGTGTGTGTGTGTGTGTGTGTACAGTATATGTGAGTGTTTGTGAGCCTGTGTGTGTGTGTGTGTGTGTGTACAGTATATGTGAGTGTTTGTGAGCCTGTGGGTGTGTGTGTGTGTGTGTACAGTATATGTGAGTGTGTGTGAGCCTGTGGGTGTGTGTGTGTGTGTGTACAGTATATGTGAGTGTGTGTGAGCCTGTGGGTGTGTGTGTGTGTACAGTATATGTGAGTGTGTGTGAGCCTGTGTGTGTGTGTGTGTGTGTGTGTGTACAGTATATGTGAGTGTTTGTGAGCCTGTGTGTGTGTGTGTGTGTGTGTGTAGGGGAGTTGGCAGAGTAGACTCTCTCTCAGCTCTAATGTCTACCAGCTGTGCGGTTTCTAATATTTATTTCTCATGCAGCCCTCCAACTTTTTGGAGAGGCCTGGTCCTGGGACAGTTTCCATGGTGCTCGCTCCGAAGCGACCACGCCAGGAGCCCCCCCCCACCCCACCCCGCCTCTCTGCTCTGCGCTCAGCTGACACGGACCAAACTAATCTCAATCCACTCACCCCCACCCCCCCCCCCCAGGGCAGTGACACGGACCAAACTCATCTCAATCCACCCACCCCCTCCCCAGGGCAGGGCGAGCTGCCTATGCTAATATTGGTTTGAGCAGCCGTACGTATGGAATGAACTCTTAACTGGCATTTCCCGCATGCTTACTCCTCTGCCCGTCGCCTCCGTGTTTGGAGGTCAGTGCGAGAGGCTGGAGGCTGCAGGTCGAGTGCAGGGAGGCGTCGTGTGAGAGTCCCAGGAGCGACCGGCATCTGACATCGGCTGAAAGAACCTTTACCTCCAGCTGAGAGACGTGCCACCTCTCGCTTTCCTTCTCCCTTCCTCACTTGCTCACTCTCCCTCCTCCTGTTCAGTCTTAAAGCAGTGCGCATATGGTCCCAATTGGACCATGGCGTTGGGTTAACTCCGGACAATTATCCACGCTTCTCTCGTTCTCTCCCCGTCTCTGTCCTTCGCCTTTTCAATCCCCCGTTTCACTCCTTTTCTCTGCCTCTTTCTTACTCATCCCTCTTTTCTCTGTCTCTTTCTTACTCATCCCTCTTTTCTCTTATTTCTGCTGTGTCATCAACTAAACTGAACGTTCTAATCCTGACTTAACAATCACAATGGGTAATTGAAAGCGTATGCCGTTCATACACGTTCAAGCGCAGGTACACACACACATACATACACACATACACATACACATACACACATACACACACACATATGGTCCAGAGCAAGCCAATCTATGCAGTGAGACAGGAGACTACCTCCTTCCCTGGGATGTGTTACAGCCAGCTCTACACTGTGCTGTCAGGAACCTTCCACAGGCTGCAGGTCACCTCTCAACACTGAGAATCAGCTTTCAGGGAGTTCTCCCAATGGAATCCCATTTTTTTAGCGCTATAAATATCGGAGTTTGTATTTTTGCTGGGACACGTGAATGGCCTGTATTGGTTTTGGAGCTGTATAGTGGGGCTATAGCCAGGGGCTGGGACGACGGGGAGAACAGAGAGGATCTATACAGAGAGAACAGAGAGGATCTACACAGAGAGAACAGAGAGGATCTACACAGAGAGAACAGAGAGGAGCTACACAGAGAGAACAGAGAGGATCTAGAGAGAGAGAACAGAGAGGATCTACACAGCGAGAACAGTGTGGATCTATACAGCAAGAACAGTGTGGATCTACACAGAGAGAATAGAGAGGATCTACACAGAGAGAACAGAGAGGATCTACACAGCAAGAACAGAGAGGAGCTACACAGAGAGAACAGAGAGGATCTAGAGAGAGAGAACAGAGAGGATCTACACAGAGAGAACAGAGAGGATCTACACAGAGAGAACAGTGTGGATCTACACAGAGAGAACAGAGAGGATCTACACAGAGAGAACAGAGAGGATCTACACAGAGAGAACAGAGATCACACAGCCACCAGGGGTGTGTGTGTGTGTGTGTGTGTACAGTATGTGTGTGTGTGTGTGTGTGTACAGTATGTGTGTGTGTGTGAGTTATTGTTCTTGGAGGATGTTCATGTTGGAGGATGTTCATGTTGGAGGATGGTCATGTTGGAGGATGGTCATGTTGATGGGAAGGCGCCAGGCCTCTGCAGAGGGCGTTTCCAGCGTATGGTCCCAAAACATCGCTGCCCTTTCCTCTTCACCCCCAGCCAATCAGGGAGGCTCTCGCGGCTTAGGACCGTAACCGCGGACAGTCCGAGGCGGGGGTCTCATATATATGCGGACGTATATTTCACTGTGACCAGGACTGTTTGAAAATAGATAGTTTTCAAGGCCACGGGCCACCGTGTCATTGTGAGAACGGCATGTACGGTTTCTGCAGGGGGGGGGGGGGTGCACTTGCAACAGTTTTTTTGTTTTCTTTCTGGTAATAACTCTTAACGTGACGTAAAATATGCCTCATACATCATACGTCATGTTTCCTCACAATGGCATGTGCTTCCTTGTTTTGTTTTTTTCATTTCGCAATGATTGTAACTTGACATGACTTAAATCACACACCTTTTACATTCATGCAACTTACAGCATGAAGCGACTCATTGCATGTGCATTACAAACTCCTCCACTACCTTCAATACAGTCGTATATGATCATACCTGCTATTGGTACAACTCATGGAACGTGTACACCTGGTAGTGTGTGAGGATTACCGCCGTATGAAATGGCTCCACCCAAATCCCAAGGGGTTTGGGCTTTGGTTGAGAAAAGTGAGAAAGTTGAGTTTGGTAGAAGGTTGAGAGTGAAATCTTGGGATTTTACGGTAGTTATGCTTAAGTGTAATATGGCACTCTGGAGACTGAAAGGGTTAACAGATGAAACATTTGAAGTACTATCTCATTTGAAACTTTTTTTTAATTTTTTAATTTTTTTTTTACAATAGAATAGAAAAAAAACCTAATTAATGATGAAAAGCATTTCAAACCTGTTGGTGGGATAGTGACTTCCAGTTCAAAGCGGCTGACATTTAGCACAGCGGTGAAGAGACACTCTCATTTCCTCCTCAATCTTCCCAGCGTTCAGTCAAACGTACCTTTGGTTCGTTGTCCCTGCAGATGTTTAAACTGAAGGGTCATCTCTGTGGTCTGTAGCAGGCACCAGGCAGCAGGACAGAGTGTACTAAAGACAAAAAAACATGAACAGATTCAAACATTGCAACATGAACAAACAGACATTCTGGAAGTTTCAAAACTTGGTTGCAAATGTTACAGCTGTGACCATGAGATGCAGTCAGTTCTCTTTCAGGGTCTTTAAAAAGACAAACACATTGAGAAGAGGTGGAAATTCCAAGTTCACAAAGTAAAAATCCTCCTCAGTATTTCATTCCAATCGCCTAGATTTACTGGCAATTCTTCTGCCAGGCGATAAAACTAGTGAAATCAGCTGGCTGAGTTCATCAGTGACAGAAACACGTGGCAGGACTATTACAAGTGCTGTGTTCAGAATGGCTCCCTATACACTGTATAGTCCACTATTTAGATGATCGGCCATTTTTTTTGGGTGTCCAAATCTACCGTATCAGTTTACTCAATACTCCCCACAATGCACGGCAGAATGTAGGGAACAAACGATGTACAAACGATGTACAAACGATGTACACGACTTGATCACCGGAGAGATTGTTGTCAAGATGGCGAAGGCTGAGCCTGCGTAAGGCTGGCAGAACATGCCGACGCATGTTTATTAGTTATTCATCACAGAGAAATTATTAGTACAAGTACACAACAAGCCAGGAAACCTTTTGTTCTAAACTTGAAAAAAATTAAAATTGCATTTCTTGCTTGCTGACCAAGCCGCTGACAGCTGTCACGCAAGGTTTCGCGTTGCTAAGTAACCTGCTCAGAATCCATAGTGTCGACATCATCTCCTCTTTTCACCGCTGAATCCCCATTCAGTTCTCTTTGTAGATTTTCCTATGTGGTGTATAGGGAGGGAGTGAGTGAGTGAGCCATTCTGACCACAGCCTAGGATTCAGCCTATGGTGATGTTGGGACCCAGATCATGTGACCGCCGCTGTTCTCTTTGCCACAGCAGAAGAAGGCCCAGCCGCCGCCCGAACCCGAGTCCCCCGATGGGGCGGACCAGGACCAGGAGCTGGAGCGGGTGACCGAGCTCTTCCCTCGTCTCTGCCGCCTGGTGAGGGTGGACACGGGCTACGGCTTCAACCTGCACAGCGACAAGGCGCGGCCGGGCCAGTACATCCGCTCCCTGGAGCCGGGGTCACCCGCCGACCACGCCGGGCTCAGGCCCCAGGACCGGCTCGTAGAGGTCAGAGTTCACCAGCTCGTAGGCACTATACATGAGGGTACTTAGGCTTTTTTGGAATATGTTATGTTTGGAATATGTCCAACATTCTAAGTCAGTGTTCTAGAACTCACCTGTAGCGATTGTGACATCAACATTAGAATGTTCAGTTAAGATGATCTCACACTTTAAAGGGTTAGCCCAAGCAGCAAAGGTAAATACATTTCAAATATGCATTTATTATACACAAATATGTAGTGTATAAATTTACAATATTTATGTCAATTATGTCTGTGTGCACATGCATGAATGTGTGTGTGCATACATACATGTGTGTGCATGAGGCTATGCATATGTGTTTGTGTATGTACACGTATGCATGTGTGCAGAGAGGGAGGTGTGTCTGATAGAGTGCAGGTGTGTGTGATGTCCTTTCAGTCTTCTAGTTCCCACACCTCCCCATACTGTGGCCCAGGGCCTGCATTTAATCTGTTTCAGAGAAATGAACCTTTCCACAAAAACACACTTCTCAGAAATGTCCAGCCATAGTACAGATGGAGGCAGTTTAGAGATTCATCAGGAAATTCCAGTGAGATTACAGCAGGTCTGTGTGTGTGATGACGGAACACAGTCACTGGCTCATTTAATGAACCGCTGCAGAGTGTGGGATGCTATGGCGTGGGATGACTCTGGGGCTCTGACAGGGGGACACGTCCTCTCCCTGCGCTGGCTGGTTCAGCCCGGTTCAGTCCGGTTCAGCCTGGTTCAGCCCGGTTCAGCCCGGAGATGGGAAACGGTGAAAACAGGGGGAACACGTCCTCGCTCTGCGCTGGCTAATTCAGCCTGGTTCAGTCTGGAGACGGGAAACAGGGGGGACACTTCCTCACCCTGCACTGGCTAATTCAGCCTGGTTCAGCCTGGTTCAGTCTGGTTCAGTCTGGTTCAGTCTGGTTCAGCCTGGTTCAGCCTGGAGACAGGAAACAGGGGGGACACTTCCTCACCCTGCACTGGCTAATTCAGCCTGGTTCAGCCTGGTTCAGTCTGGTTCAGTCTGGTTCAGTCTGGTTCAGCCTGGTTCAGCCTGGAGACAGGAAACAGGGGGGACACTTCCTCACCCTGCACTGGCTAATTCAGCCTGGTTCAGCCTGGTTCAGTCTGGTTCAGTCTGGTTCAGTCTGGTTCAGCCTGGTTCAGCCTGGTTCAGTCTGGAGACGTGAAAACGGGGGGCACAGCGGAACATGCGGGCTGATGGGATGTGGGCGGGGGGGTGTATTATTGCAGGGTAAGGTGGATCAGGAAGGGTGGGGGTCCCGGCCGGAGAACTCCCTGCTCTCCGGAGCTCATAATGAGTGTGCTGAGGGGTGGGAGTGTTTCCTGAGCTGAGCACACATCACACACACATGTATAAATACATACAAATACATACACACACACACGTATAAATACATACAAATACATACGCAGACACACATGTATAAATACATACAAATACATACGCAGACATACACACACATGTATAAATACATATACATACGCAGACACACACACACACACACACACACACATTTATAAATACATACAAATATATACGCAGACACACACAGGCACAGATAAGCACAATCAGTGAGCACTTTATTAGGTTGGCCTGTACACCAGCTTGTCAATGCAAGTATTTAATCAGTCAATCATGTGGCAGCAACTAAATGCATAAAAGTCAAGGGGTTCAGCTGTTTTTCAGACCAAATGTCAGGATGGGGTAGAAATGTAATCTAAGTGACTTTGACTGTGGAATGATTGTTGGTGGCCTTGTTAATGAGAGAGGTCAGAGGAGACAGGAAGATGACAGTAACGCAAATAACCACACATTACAACAGTGGTATGTAGAAGAGCATCTCTGAACACACAGCACGTCAAATCATTGAGTGGATAGGCCACATCAGCAGAAGACTTAATGGGTCAATTGCAGTGTGCTTAGCTGGAGTTTAAACCACAGGCTTAAACGTCTAGACCACAGATCTGCATTTGAATTGGAATAGCTAAATCTTAGTCCACAGCTTTGGATGACTGCTCCAGTTACTATGGAGATATGTGGTCTAGAGGTTTAAACCTAAGCTAAGCATACTGCAATTGACCTATTAAGTCTAATAAAGAAGTCTAATAATCACCGAACAAAGTGCTCACTGAGTGTACATACATGTGTATACATTTGTGTACACAGCGAAATGCACACTCAAGCGCATATATGCTCACTCACTAGTAAGCACATATACATCCATCCATCCATCCATCCATCCATCCATTATCTGAACCCGCTTATCCTGATCAGGGTCGCAGGGGGGCTGGAGCCTATCCCAGCATACATTGGGCGAAAGGCAGGAATACACCCTGGACAGGTCGCCAGTCTATCACAGGGCACACACACCATTCACTCACACACTCATATACCTATGGGCAATTTAGACTCTCCAATCAGCCTAACGTGCATGTCTTTGGACTGTGGGAGGAAGCCGGAGTACCTGGAGGAAACCCACGCAGACACGGGGAGAACATGCAAACTCCGCACAGAGAGGCCCCGGCCGACGGGGATTCGAACCCAGGACCTCCTTGCTGTGAGGCGGCAGTGCTACCCACTGCACCATCCGTGCCGCCAGCACATATACAGCTATGTTCAAATAAATAGCAGTGCGTTAAAAAAAAGTCAATAGCTTTTAGTTCCATATTTCAAATGAAACATTACACATTCAATTCCACATCAAAGCATTAACAAATTTTATCAAGTCTGCGTTATTCGTTTACAGGAAGCAAATAAAAGGAATATCAATCTGTTCAAAAAAATGGCAGTGTCGACATTTTTCTCTTCAAACTCAAACACTTACTGTATAAACTGAAACATTTGACATTTTTTACGATTTAACTTCACTTTAAATTACTGAACTAATATTTAGTTGCATAACCATCATTTTTGATAACTGCTGCGCATCTGCGTTGCATCGAGTCAACCAACTTCTGGCACCTAGAAACAGGTATTTCAGCCCAGGATGAACAAACTATATTCCACAGTTCCTGCAAATTTTAGGGTTTTGCTTCAGAAACTGCATTTTTAATGTCACCTCACAAGTTTTCAATGGGATTGAGGTCGGGGGATTGAGCTCAATTTTTAATGAAATTATATTGTTCCTCCGAAAATTGTTTGGAACGGGCAATTCAGAAGGAAATATATTTTATAACAATGTGTGAAACATTTGCTTCCCTTCTTCCTTAATAAAGGACATTTAATGACACCTGTTTTTCACAGAATGAATGAATTCTCTAATTAAACTCCACACTGCTATTATTTTGAACACGCCTCTTTCAATGAATGAGTCGATTACTCAGAACATGACATGAGTCGGGTCTGTTGTTTTTCTATTACACTACTACATCGACAAGTAAAGTATTTTCCATGCAGAAATATCACTACTGCTAACAACAGTGGTTCATCAGGGTACTGATGTTGTTGTACTGCTATTTTCTTGAACACAGCTGTACAAACATACACACAGAGACACACACACACACACACACACACACACATACATACATACACATACACATGCGCACTAGCATAAACACATATTCACTCAGACACTCACACATAAACAAACACACACAGAGACACACACACATGCGCACTCACATAAACACATATTCACTCACACACTCACACATAAACAAACACACACACACACACAGTCCCCTGCAGCTGCCCTGGCTGCTAACTCTCTCCAGATGTGTGCTGGTGTGTGTGTGTGTGTGTCTGAGCTGCGAGCGTCATCGTGGGTGCCGGCCCTGAGACGGGGACCCTCGATCCGCAGGGCAGGGGAAGCCATACATCAGGGCCTGAGCAGACAGCCGCCGCCCGAGCACTGACCCTGCGCAAGGCGGGATCCGACACGGCCGTTTAACGCACCGGGGTGGGGGGGGGGGGGGGGGGGGGGGTCACCACGGTGATACAGGCTGAACGGGCCTGCGTCAGCCAATCAAGCAGAAGCCCGTGTCCAAAAGCACACAGTATGAGCGTGCAGTACCTTAACCTTCATCATACTTCCAAGTGTTCTCGAGCAAAAAAAATGGATACTTCAGCATACTATTTTATCACATGGGGTATGCCTGCCGTCCACTCTATTGTTGCTATTTCCAGCGTGCCATTGTCAAGGGCACAGGCCACTAGAACTGTGATAACAGAACAATGACGTCGCGCTACAATGTCCCCTCAGAGAGGGACAGACTGCTGCTGCCACAGTTTCATTCACGCATTTGTTAGACTCCAAGGCCAAAGTCACTTATAAGTCCAAGGTGGCAAATACAATGAACACAAATAACAAGCACGGTTTTTACCTCATCTGCTGGCTATGTGGGGCTTCAGGTCTGGGTTTTTGCCTACCTGCTTTTCTTGTCAGTTATTCTGGGGAAGTGCCTGGTCTTACACTGATCTGGGGAAGGGGGGGGATACATCTCCAGTCCTGGCTTCTCCTGAGAGGTTGAACAGAGCGGTAAATCCCTCTGGCTGTTCTGCGCTAATTCGGCTCACAGTCCCGGCTTGTCAGGGGGATCTCCTCCTGGATCAGGGAAAACAAAGGGGGGGATTTCCCATGAAAACAATTAAAGCAGACAACCCACCTCCCCACTGCCCATGCCTGCTAGTGCCCCCTAGCCCACGCGGCCCGGTACTGCGATTTGCTCACAGACAGCAGCGCCGCTTGCTGTACTGCATAGACATGCATTGTTTTTCAGTGTTAAACAGGAAATATTTTCTTATTTTCGATTGTGTTGTGCGACTGTGGGCGATCGTGTTGTGCGATTGTGTGCTATTGTGTTGTGCGATTGTGTTGTGCGATCGTGCTGCGTGATTGTGTGCGACCGAGTTGTATGATCGTGTTGTGCGATTGTGTTGTGCGATTGTGTTGTGTGATTGTGTTGTGCGATCATGTTGTGTGATTGTGTTGCGCGATCGTGTTCTGTGATTGTATTGTGCGATTGTGTTGTGCAATTACGCACTGGCGGTTAAGCCTGTCCCCGGCACACTTGTGCAGTCTGTCAGCAGCTCATTAGAAGGCCGGCCGTCCCTCTTTGTCCCGCTCCATTAGCCTGGAGCTCGAGCAGAAACCAGCACCTGCCCAGTCCTCACACGCTGCCACGGCGACCAGAAACCAGCGCCTCACTTGGCAGCTCTCCTCTCCCTGTCGTTCAGAAGCCTGCTCTTCATGATTAACATTACAGCTGATTTATTACAAACCCCTTATTAATATCATTCTTTTTTTACCCTTCATTATGTGTATGGTGCTCATTCATGATAATACATTTACTCCAGCATTGTCGAGCATTGAAACTTCTTATGACTGTGCCACAAGTAGATATTGCATGTATATTGGCGAGTCTTATTGTATACACTACGTCAGGGGCCAACAACCGTGTTCCTGGAGATCTATCGTCCTGGAGGTTTCCACTCCAACCACAACACAGCACACCTCATTCAACAGCTAGGTGAGATCTGGAGTGAAAACCTGTAGGATGGTAGATCTCCAGGAACACGGTTGGTGACACCGGCACTACATTGTAAGAACATACAGTCAGGTCCATAAATATTGGGACATCGACACAATTCTCATCTTTTTGGCTCTATACACCACCACAATGGATTTGAAATGAAACGATGTGTGCTTTAACTGCAGACTTTCAGCTTTAATTTGAGGGTATTTACATCCAAATCAGGTGAACGGTGTAGGAATTACAACAGTTTCTATATGTGCCTCCCAAGGGACCAAAAGTAATGGGACAAACTAACAATCATAAATCAAACTTTCACTTTTTAATACTTGGTTGCAAATCCTTTGCAGTCAATTACAGCCTGGAATCTGGAACGCATAGACATCACCAGACGCTGGGTTTCATCCCTGGTGATGCTCTGCCAGGCCTCTACTGCAACTGTCTTCAGTTCCTGCTTGTTCTTGGGGCATTTTCCCTTCAGTTTTGTCTTCAGCAAGTGAAATGCATGTTCAATCGGATTCAGGTCAGGTGATTGACTTGGTCATTGCATAACATTCCACTTCTTTGCCTTAAAAAACTCTTTGGTTGCTTTCGCAGTATGCTTCGGGTCATTGTCCATCTGCACTGTGAAGCGCCGTCCAATGAGTTCTGAAGCATTTGGATGAATATGAGCAGATAATATTGCCCGAAACACTTCAGAATTCATCCTGCTGCTTTTGTCAGTAGTCACATCATCAATAAATACAAGGGAACCAGTTCCATTGGCAGCCATACATGCCCACGCCATGACACTACCACCACCATGCTTCACTGTCCATAGGATGTTGTTCCAGAACTGTAAAGGCTTTTTTCGATGTTATTTGGCAAACTCTAATCTGGTCTTCATGTTTTTGAGGTAAACCCTCTGTATTCACTCTGGTGAAGTCTTCTCTTGATTGTTGACTTTGACACACATACACCTACCTCCTGGAGAGTGTTCTTGATCTGGGCAACTGTTGTGAAGGAGTTTTTCTTCACCAGGGAAAGAATTCTTCTGTCATCCACCACAGTTGGTCTTCCGGGTCTTTTGGTGTTGCTGAGCTCACCAGCGCGTTCTTTCTTTTTAAGAATGTTCCAAACAGTTGATTTGGCCACACCTAATGTTTTTGCTATCTCTCTGATGGGTTTGTTTGGATTTTTCAGCCTAATGATGGCTTGCTTCACTGATAGTGACAGCTCTTTGGATCTCATATTGAGAGTTGACAGCAACAGATTCCAAATGCAAATAGCACACTTGAAATGAACTCTAGACCTTTTATCTGCTCCTTGTAAATGAGATAATGAGGGAATAACACACACCTGGCCATGGAACAGCTGAGCAGCCAATTGTCCCATTACTTTTGGTCCCTTAAAAAGTGGGAGGCACATATAGAAACTGTTGTAATTCCTACACCGTTCACCTGATTTGGATGTAAATACCCTCAAATTAAAGCTGAAAGTCTGCAGTTAAAGCACATCCTGTTAGTTTCATTTCAAATCCATTGCGGTGGTGTATAGAGCCAAAAAGAGGAGAATTGTGTCGATGTCCCAATATTTCTGGACCTGACTGTATATAAATAAAAAGGGACTTCAAACACCTGCTGGAACTGTCCTCTGTCACCAATCAGGCTCCGGCCACACAACTATACCTGAAAGTTAGACCTTAGGGCTCAGGTAGACAGACATGCTTGGTAGACCAAGCAAACTCAATCGTGTATATACAGTAACTGGTCACAAGACCATTCCAAATCTGCCCTTTGTTTTATTTTTTATTTTTTTATATTACTGTTCCAGTGCATACATACTTTTTGGGTTATCTAGTTCCTGAGATAACCTTAACCATTCCTGAGTTTGCAGACCCTACAGGAAGAGTAAGCTGTAAATAATGATAATTATTATAGCTCTACTAAATTGTCACTGTTTAGGAAATGTAAAGTTTGGAACGGGATGGAGAACATCTGTGACTCTTAAATCTAAAAGCTGAAGTCGAAGGAAGAGGGCTGAGCCAGGTTTTTGGCCTAGAGGATACTAACCACCCAGGGACATAGCTGCCACTGACTGCTGCCTTTGCATTCAAAGGGCGGAGTGTATGTGAGTGTAGGCAATGAGTGGGCTGGAGAATTTGCCCGCACCCTTTCCCCACCTGTCCTGGCTGTTGAAGAGGTGCGGTGATTAGCCCCCCCCCCCCCCCCCTCTGTTTTTATACAAGCACCCCTGAGCTACCAGGTGAGTCCTGATTGACAGGCTACCTGCATTTCATAAGCCCATATGAATATTAAACTAATTCCCTCTAAGGACACTGATACCTGAAACAGAAGCTATTGGTGCAGCTAGTGCAGCTCATCAATATTTGATTGGCCTCCTGTTCATTCTGCTTTCGGAGGTTGTGAGAGACCAGCTCTGCCGGAATACAGGCTGCCAAGAGTGTTTGCACTCTGCTGTTTAAACAAAAGAAGAGGGCAACAATAGGTTTGTCTTCGGGCTGTATCAGGGTGTTAGCATGTCTCGTTCTTGTCTTAGCCCTCGCTGCTCTTGCCACTTGTATAACCATAAAGTCAGGTGCTGCTAAGAAACTGAAAATAATTGACACCTTATTGACGGGTATGGAGCCGTCTTCAGCTTGTTGCCACGGCTACAGATGATCTGTGACAGATTTACAGAGGAATTGAAGACCAGGGAACAGGCATCAGAGAGAGTTAGAATGATCCCATTCACAGGTCTGGGAGCAAATTGCTGCATTTCAGAAATTTCAGGAGAAATGCCTCTGTTAGAAATGGTAATTATTGTCGTTGGGGGTAGTCTGCCATCTGTTGGTGGCACTTGGTAATGGCGGGTTAGACCCCACAGGAAGGTGGCTGCGAGCCGCACTAACAGCGCTGGGGGTGGGGGGGGTGTCTGCGCAGGTGAACGGGATCAACATCGAGTCCCTGAGGCACACGGAGGTCGTGGCCTTCATCAAGAGCGGGGGCGAGCAGACCCGGCTGCTGGTGGTGGACCCGGACACAGACGAGCGCTTCAAGAAGCTGGGCATCGTCCCCACAGAGAGCCACGTCAAAGGTTATTACCCACAATCCCCCAGGCCCTTCTCACCGCCTCCCCTACGGACCGTTTCTCATGGTACAACCCAAACCTTGATTATCCTGCTGTAAAATCCAGCTATGACCAGCTTGAAATACCAGCTACCAGCTGTGTCAAAACATAGGTTGAGCTGGCCTAACTGGGCGACCAGCTACCAGCTGTGTCAAAACCTAGCTTGGGGGCAGTCTGTTTTTTTCAGCAGGGTACACCTGTGATTTGTATGTTACTTTTGTCAAGCGGAAGAAAGGCATCTTGTCCAAAATGTTTGTGCGAGAATAAAAATTCGCACTGGGAGTGCTGACCTGGGTTTTATTAATTTTGTACTTTATTTAGGATTTAGCTGCCAGTCTTAGTGATTTATCATATGGAGTTCTTCCATAATTTTGCCAATGAAACAGGCCTATGGCTCACTCACTGCCTCCCCTATAAAGGCCTTTCACAAGGTCGGACTGGAATCACAGAAAAGCCCACAATCCTAGGCCTTCCAAATTATGGTAGAAAATAAATACAGGAAGAAGAAAGTCGTTCCAAATAAAGACATTGTGCACACTTAATCGTTATTGATGAGTGAAGGCTCGTACCTCATTGTCCTGGTGCGCTTCCTCCCCCTGGTGGACAGATTATGAAGAGCAGCCTGTGACCAACGGCTCCCCGACCATCCAGGTCAACGGCAGCTCCATGTCACACTCCACACACTCCACCCAGTCCACACGCTCGGAGCTGAGCACCCCCGACACCAGCATGCAGGTGAGGGGGGAGGAGAGTGTGTGTGTGTGTGTGTTTATACCCTGTGTGTGTGTGCGTGTGTTTATTCCTTGTGTGTGTGTGTGTGTGTGTTTATTCCCTGTGTGTGTGTGTTTATTCCCTGTGTGTGTGTGTGTGTGTTTATTCCCTGTGTGTGTGTGTGTGTGTGTGTGTTTATTCCCTGTGTGTGTGTGTGTCTTCAGGCTGCAGAGGAGGCAGAGTGCCCCCTGCTGGACCCGTTTGTGGAGAGCGGGCTGAGGCTCAGTCCCACGGCAGCAGAGGCCAAGGAGAAGGCCCACGCCAAGCGCGCCAGGAAGAGGGCGCCACAGATGGACTGGAACAAGAAGCACGAGCTGTTCAGCAACTTCTGAAACCGCGTCAACTCTTCCTCCTCCTCCTCTTCCTCCTCACAGACCACTGCGCCCAGCCCCGCTCTGTGCTCACTCCTAACAGGACTGAAGAGACATTTTCTACAATGCGAAGCACCTCATAGACCTAGCTTCTAATTCAATAACTCTCACACACTCTCTCACTCACTCATTCTCTCGCTCACTCACTCACTCTCTCTCTCTCTCTCTCACTCACTCACTCACTCATTCTCTCTCACTCTCACTCTCACTCAGCAAGCTAAATTATCTCCACAAGGGGAAGCTATTAGCACTCAAGCAGCTGAAATTTGGGTTTGCTGCAAGAGCAGTGCTTCGCATCAATGATGTGCGTCATTGTTTGTAGAAAGTGCAGGTTTCCAGGGAAACTGGGTGTCATTTCTCTGGAAATAAAAGAAAAGCAAAGCAAACTCCTCTGGGGGCAAAGACATGTGACCCAAGCCCACTCCTGCCCCCTGGTGGTAGATGAAAGGATATTCTGACCTCACACATACCCCAGATGCACACATCTGGAGCTGCAGCCCCCCTCCCCGCCCCCAGCGTTCACAAAGGCTGCTTCTGGGCTCCTGTCATGTCCGCTCATCTGGAGTTTTCCAGAACATTTCCTCTCAGTGGGCTTCCCTCTCGGCCAGAACATCCGTCTCCCACGCTGGCCTGCCAGACATTCCCCCCATTACCACCCCCCCCCCGCTGTTATCTGACCGTGTTAATAAGCCCCGACACAACATCACAACGCCCTCCTGGTTCCACGAGAAAAACGTAAAAACATGCACAAGCCGGAATCCCAACACCCACAAGCGCTCTTCAGCGAACCGTTTGAGAGTAGGCTGGGGGTAGGGGGACTGTGGGGGAGGTACTTTGCATTATATCCCTGGGTTCATACACTCATAGCATGCAGCCCCATCCTCCACCCCAAACACGTACAGACGTGATGTCAGTGTTGGCGTTTGTAATGGTGACAAATATGACAGATCCCGTTTTATCACAGCTGTGTTTAAACCCGAGGAGAGAGAGAGGAGGAGGAGGAGGAGGAGGAGGAGGGACACAGAGATAGACAGAGAGGGAGCACAGCTGTGGCAGTAATTCCCATGGGGATTACAATTATGTGCACTTCCACTGCTTGAACAGCAGGGGGAGGCAGAGAGAGAGAAAGGGAGCTTTTTGCCACCTCATTATGAACCAGTGACAAAATGGGACTGGGTCTAATAATGACTGAGGAAAGGCACAACTGCTCAGTGTGTAGCGACAAGACTGGGTCACATGCACACAGACACACAGACCACACAGGCATTGCTCTGAGTATCTCTGGCTAGGGGGGCAGTGGGGCTGCTTGGACCTCTGGAACCTCTGGAACAATCTTGTGGGCAGGAGAGGAGGATGATCACATTCATGGCTAATCCATAGCACCTCTCATGGTCGCTGGAATTTAGAAACACAATGGCATTGTAGGTGTGAATTCCCTGCAGATACTGCACGTTGAGGGAACATTGAGGGAACGTTGAGGGAACACTGTGAGCAACGTACCCATCAGCCGCAGGTGAGAACGTTCTAGACTGCTGAAGTGTAACAATCCCTTGTATCACATGGCCCTCTGATCTCTGTACCATGCGACTCTCAGGTTTAAAAACATTTTGGAAGAGAAAAAAAGAATACAACATGCAGAAGGAAAGTCCAACTCTTTAAAGCAGTATTCAACTTTGCCTGCTGTCAGTTTTTGGTCAGCCATCTTTCTCATTGCTGGTTTACTTTTTACAGACTTTGTTCTGGTGATGGGAACCAGACTTACACCACTTAGAGCTGTGGTCCGATGGGACAGAAAGATTGGACTTTTGTTAGAGACTGGGAAATCCCCATGGCTCAACTTTCCTGCTAATACATTACAGTTATTTAGTGGACTTACACTCGACTCAACTAAGGAGAAATGTGGGATGAAGGGCCTTGCTCAAGGCCCCAGCAGCTGTGGAGGCCTGAAGCACCAACCTTTCCAGGTCCCAGTCAAGCAATATAGGCCACTATGTTCTGCAAGACAGCTGTAGGACACACAGAGAACTTCTGGCCGCTCATGTGAAGGAGGACAAAGCCATCATAACTTGTGCTCTCACACAAAAGGCAGGCTATGACAGAAATACTTCATCAGAAGTGCTCACCCCTGGTTACTTAGTCAAAGGGTTTCCTCGAAGGACGGTGATATGAAATATTTACTTGCAGCAAGACATACCTTTTAGAGTTTTAATTCTAATCCATAAGAAATATGAGCATATCTTGAAAATCATTTAGCAGACTCACGTTCCAAAATAACTTGAACTAGTCACCACAGGAACTCTTAACAGGAAACAGGAAGTGCCCACGGAGCCGTGCCTCTTCCTATCGATTAAACAGCCTCTGTTCTGCGCCCGATTCCACTGGAGCTGTGGTGAAAGTGGGTCGTACATCCGGTCGTCAAACTGAAACTGCCGCCATGACAGACGTCCGTTTCCTCCTGCAAGGCGCTGTTATTACAGTTATTTCAGTTCATATTGGTAGCATTATAGTCATGATACTCAGTTGTGCACCTCCCTGTTTTAAAAGCAGAGAGACTGCCTGGACATCTGCCTGGACATCTGTTCACCATCTTTGTATTCTGACCCTAGCCCTCACCCTGAGCTCAATCCTACTAGTCTATCTGGATGGATGTAATATTTACATGAGAACACACCAGCACAGTTTGCATTTTTTCAATAAAGTGTAACACCCTTGTTTATGGATATGCTGAGAACAGACTGTTGTTCCTCTCAGCTAAGCTAACACTCAAGAGCTTTGCCCTGTGGACCTCATTCCCCTGTGGTTTAGCTGTAATCCACTGACAGTTTCATCAGAAAAAGGTTTGACATTGATATGAAGGCTTTCATTACAGAATAAAGAATTTCTATATTAGAACTTCTGCGTGGCAATAGAAAGGGTGTATTCATGCAAGGGCAAAGACTGTGTGAATCTAGATCTTTCTGTAAATAATGATTCACTGCTAAGAAATGTGCGTTTGTTCTCACTGTCGGACAGGAAAATCTATGAGTCATCGCACAGGGCTCTCCATCACAAATATTGACAGAAAATATAAAATTTAACTGAAGTTCCATCTTTCCTTGTTTTTTTGTCACTTAACAATTATGATGATTATGCAGATTTTTTCATTTTCTCTCAAATGTACACTCGTGCTCTATTCAACTTACTTTACTTTACTTTCAACACGGTCACAATGATGCTTGGCTGAAATAGGGGCGAGGAAAAATTAAGAGCAGACTGAATCTACAAAAATACAATGAGGTAAAAAACAAAAACAAATCACAAATGAAAAATAAAAACTCTCTAGTCGAGGGGAAAAAGAAAAAGAAACACTCAAACAGAGTTGATGAAAGAAAACTCCCCAGTGGGGCATTCCACTGCTTGGCCCCGCGTAATACGCTAACCTTTCAGTTAGCTGCTAGGCTTCATTCATTCTACGAACTGGGGGGTTATTTATTTATCTTTATCATGTGCAAAACCTTTTAGCACTCGCAAAAAAAAGCCAACCACATGACCAAGTATTGGCCGTGGAATTTGTTTTGGGGCAATCATCGGGTTGTGTTATTTGTTTTGCGCGTGCGAAAAGGCTTTGCGCATGCTAAAGGTGTTAGTAATTGAGGCCCGAGAGGTAGAATAGATTAGCATTAGGTATGTAGCCGTGGAGCAGGCAGCTAGCTGGAACAGATGGGGGTTAGGGTTAGATCGGCAGACCCAGCTCAGAGATGGCAGAAGTGTCAGTCTAGTCTTTCCCACCAGTCGTTACGGTGGTACAACAGGACGTGTGCGGGCCCCAGGTAAGCATGGAACACTCTGAGCATTCTCCATAGAAACATCGTCTTTACAGAGAAATTTGAGTCAAGAACACGGACCCACGTCTTGCAGAAGTGATTAAGAATTCAAAAGAACAGCAGATAAGTTTCTAAAAGAGACTGCCAGCAGAAATGAATATGACTCCAATAACTTAAAAACAGCTTATATGCCCCACACAAATGACTCCTCCAGCCAAAAATATATTTAACACACATACACGCACACACGCACACGCACACACACACACACACACACACACACACACATACACATAAGCACATATACCCACACACACACATATACACGCACACACACATATACACGCACACACATACCCACACACACACACACATACGCACACATACACACACACACACGTATACCCACACACACACATACACACACTCACACACTCACTTTACAGAGCAAAAAAAATAAAGACTGCAGTGCCCCCGTTTGCACTCTGCCTTTACTCCCCGGTCTATGTTCTTTTGAAGTCTGTGTGCCATCTGTTTCAGTACTGCTCTAAAAAAGCGTTCATTCATTCACCGCCGCGCAAAACCGCCACAGATATTTCAGGCCCGGGTAAGAAATGTAAGTTCTAGAACGTTAAATGCGATTCTAGAACTTCTCGAGCCACACAGCGAGTGGGTCTCGCACTTAAAAACTTTAACCAACCATGTTCTGTTCTCACGTTCACTAAACGATGGGAGAATCCAATACAATTGTGAAGTCATTAAAATACCAGCTTGCTTCCAGGATGAACGAACATGAACAACACTGGTCAGGCTGGAGCACTACCGGCTGAACGGCCGGCAGCATTCATGCCCCCTCCGCCATCGAATCAGGACAGAGAAAGGGCATTGTGCTCTCGTGTGAACCATATGATGTCACCTGCCGCTCCTTCTTATCACACCGCAGTTGGCAAGCCGGAGCTCACACGGACATGAGCCAGAGGAAGAGGCTTCATGTGCAGTTGAGGACTTGCAGGGGTCCCTGGTGCGCAAGGACACACGATTATCTCAGCCGGCTGAATCCCATCTCCCATCCGCGGGTGATGCTAAAGCTAAAGTGATTATCTCAGTCAGCTGAATCCCATCTCCCATCCCCGGGTGATGCTAAAGCGATTATCTCAGCCGGCTGAATCCCATCTCCCATCCCCGGGTGATGCTAAAATTAAGGGATTATCACAGCCAGCTGAATCCCAGCCCCCATCCCCGGGTGATGCTAAAGCGATTATCTCAGCCGGCTGAATCCCATCTCCCATCCCCGGGTGATGCTAAATCCAAAACAATTATCTCAGCCAGCTGAATCCCATCTCCCAACCCCGGGTGATGCTAAAGCTAACCGTGTTGGCGCTGGTCAGACTCGGATGCCAGACTGCGGGGCCCATCCGCAGGCTGAAATGGTGTCCTCACAGAGATAAGCCCTCAACGTGGGAGGAGCATTTCCTCGCAGTGACTCATCACTCGCTTTGTTTTTCAGATCCGCATCGTCCGCTCCCACGCCTGTGACCCACTCACGGGGAGGGTTTGCAAACACGCCTAAAATTGGAATCGAATGACAAACCCTCCCACCTTCAAACGCCACGGTTGACGCAGCAGATGAGGGAGGCCTGTAGCGTAGTGGTTAAGGTACATGACTGGGCCCCCGCAAGGTCGATGGTTCGATCCCTGGTGTAACCACCATAAAATCCACACAGCCGTTTGGCCCTTGAGCAAGGCCCTTAACCATGCACTGCTCCAGGGGAGGAATGTCTCCTGCTTAGTCTAATCAACTGTACGTCACTCTGGATAAGAGCGTCTGCCAAATGCCACTAATGTAATGTAATGGGAGCCTGAAAATAACCACAGAAGGGCGTGCAAGTGCAAGTTTAAACGGTGAACATTACAGAGCACACCTTAGCCATGACACTACTCCGCTCCCCTCCCAATTTCATACAGACTGCACACTCCCTCCTCTCCTCTCACTGCAGATCTGATAGAGGTCATGACCTCTAATGACTGTACTCTCATCGCAGACTGTGGGAGGGGAAACCCACATGGACACAGGGAGAACTCCACACAGATAGGCCTAGCCCGGAAATTCGACCAGATCTTCCTGAGAGGCAACAGTGCTATCCACTGCACCACTGTGCCACCCCCATGCCCCTTCCCCGTCTCAAACACCTGCGATGCACATTCAAGCCCCTAGATGGCGGAACAGAATTGTAGAGCGGGTTGCCAATATGAATATCTAAAGTGCAAGCGTATCACCGGGCAGTTGAAGACGAATATGCTCTTCTCAAAGTACATCTCGGCCGCAAGCAAAGACATGAAGCAAATCGAGGGAACAACACGGACCCACGTCTTGCAGAAGTGATTAAGAATTCAAAAGAACAGCAGATAAGTTTCTAAAAGAGACTGCCAGCAGAAATTAATATGACTCCAATAACTTAAAAACAGGTTTATATGCCCCACACAAATGAGTCCTCCAGCCAAAAATATATTTAACACACACACATATACACATATACCCACACTCACACACACACACATATATAAACACACCAACACTCACTGACACACACACACACATACACATACACATACACATACACATACACATACACACACATATACCCACACACACACATATACACGCACACACATACACACACACATATATCCACACACACACACACACAAGCACACACACACGTATACCCACACACACACATACACACACACACACACACGCACACACACGTATACCCACACACACACATATACACACACACACATACGTATACCCACACACACACACACACGTATACCCACACACATATACACACACACACACACACACACACGTATACCCACACACACACACGTATACCTACACATACACACATACACACACAGACACACACACACACAGTTAGAGAGGTGTGGTGCGTAATGGGAGTTTAAGCAGCAGCTCTGGGTCTCGTGCCAGGGCTCAGGCGCTGTACAGCGGCAGCAGTTGGATGGCGGCCACGCGGTCGGTAACTCGAGCCGTCCCGTGGAACACAGGAGAAAGAGCCGGGAATCGCCGTTTCCACGGAGACGGCGTGTTTGTTAGCGCCGCTGGTGAGTCACAGTCAGGAGGGAACTCGCAGCAAGGCACCTCCGACAGGAGCACATGCACGGAGAAGCCAAATAAGGACAAATACACAAACTGAGAGAGAGAGAGAGAGAGAGGCTGAGAGAATGAGAGACAGAGAGAGAATGAGAGAGACAGAGAGAGAGAGATAATAACAGAGGGTGAGAGAGGGGAGAGGGGAGAGAGAGAGAATGAGAGAGAGGGAGAGAGAGAATGAGAGGATGAGAGAGAGGGGGAGAGGGAGTGAGGGAGAGAGAGAGAGAGAGAGACGTGGCACACAAATAGCACCAGCTCTATACACACAGACGCTGAAGGAAACCACTCTGCCTACTTACACCTTTGCCTTACTATCGAAGGTTACACACCATTGTCTCCCCCGACACATCACAGTGATGCAGATAGCTTTCTGCCTTTTCCACATTCATTTTCCAGACACAGGCTTGACATCATCCTTAATTCATGAAGTAAAATCACCGAGGATATCCCAAGGATATCAAACTCAATTGATATCCTTGGGATACTCCCCTCTTCAGTTTAGACCACAGGTTTTTCATGGGATTAAGTATGGAGACTGAGACGGTCATTGCAGAACCATTTCTGTGTGGATTTTCTTTGGAGTCATTGTCCTGCTGGACAATCTACAAATGACCAAGCCTCAGCTTCCTAGCAGAGGCAACTAGATTTTCTATAAAGATATCCTAGTACTCTGTTGAATTAATTGTGCTATTGATCTTAAATAGTGCCTCTGGACCACTGGACCACAAAACATCAATGACCCTCCGTAATATTTCACAAAAGGCATGACCTGCGTCTCCATCTATGAGTCCATTTTGCCAATAATTTTCCGGAGCATTTACGCAGCAGCGGAGTTGTCATTTCTCCGTCTGTTTTCCAGACGTGCGCGTTTATTCTGTTTACAGAGGGGACGGAGAACACTCCGGATCGGACGCGGTCCGTCCACACCGAACGGCAAAAGCTTCTTTTCATCATTCAGCATTTCGCTTTGCGGTTCGCCCGTACAACAAACAGTGGGATTGTGGGAAGGTGGTGTCAGATTTCAAGTTCTCCTGAGGACTCAAGGTCAGAGAGAATGCAAGCCTGAGGACCCAGAGCATGAATGGGACAGTCACGCCCTGCCCTCTGCAGGGACACGCAAACTCATCCCCGAAGCACGGGGGGGGAGCTTATGTTAGGCTATATCAATGCAATGACGTTCAACAGTTTATATGCATAATATAAATACATGACTGAAGAGGTAGCAGAGCAGACCTGAGTCAAATACGTCATTGTTTTGGATTCGAATACTATATCTACGCTTTGCTGAGCATGTCTGGTGTATTGGAATTGATTAAATACTCTCAAAGTGTAAACACCGCCCCTTGGCTGGCTCGGTAACACCAGGCAAGATCATTCGAGTGCAGAAAAGTATTTGAATCCAAAACAATCACGTACTAGACCCAAACCGATTCAGAAAATGTTTGCATTCACATTTCACACGTTTAAGCATTTAACATACGCTCCAATCCAGTTTGGACAGCTTACATTCCTTAAACACAACCCATTTACACAGCTGGATATGAACTGAAGCAGTTCAGGTTAAGTACCTTTGCTCAAGGCTATAACAGCAATGCCCCACCTGGGAATCCAACCTCCAGCCTTGGAGGTGTAGGCCCGCCTTCCTAAGCATTATACTACACTGCTGCCCATGATTAAAGACTATAGCCACTGCCAAGTGTAAACTGTAATGAGTCTTTTTTTTTTCTTTTTTTTTTACCAGTAATCAGAGGCAGCTCAGATGTTTGGAGCTCTCTTCAAAAAGTATTTGCGTTTCACCTTGCAATTTTCTACAGACAATTCCCACTTTCCCCTGGAGGTACACTGCAAGTGGAGGTAGAAGCCTCGTACACTTTGCAAAATAGAATATTCTTAAAAGGAACACAGGCCTATAGAGGGCTCTATTCAAACAACATTTCAGAGTAGGAGGGAGCACTGATCCAGAATCAACTCCAACTTTTAGCTCAGAATGGATAACATTAGGACATGGGCAGAGGAAACCTGATCGTAGGTCAGCAGTCCAGCATGGTGGTTAGCACTGTTGCCTCGCAAGAAGGAGGTTTGAGTTTGGTCTTCCCATGTTCTAATTCGTAGCATTTATATAATGCTCTTCTCACCTACTGGCCCACGAACACCTCTTCCAGCAGCAAGTTGGTTTTTGCAGGAGGTCTCCCATCCAAGAACTAACCAAGCCCACACCCGCTTAGCTTCAGCCATTCAGCAGGAGCAGGGCGCCTGATGGCATGGCAACTGGCTCCTCGCCTTCTCTCCGTGTTCTCTCCGTGTTCTCTCTGTGTCCTCTCCGTGTCCTCTCCGTGTTCTCTCCGTGTTCTCTCCGTGTTCTCTCTGTGTCCTCTCCGTGTCCTCTCCGTGTTCTCTCCGTGTCCTCTCCATGTCCTCTCCGGGTTCTCTCCGGGTTCTCCTCATATTCACACAGGATTCCCGTGCAACACATCCAGGTACTCTGGTTACCTCCCATGCCAAAAGACCAAAACACTGGTCTCAGAAATGCAGTAGGCCCCCAGGCTGTGCACTGTTGTTGCAAACTGCTCCTAAGTAGCTAGGATGGGTCAAAAGCAGAGGACAAATTATCCCATGGGGTCAGTAATGTATAATCTTTAACCTTTCTGTATAAACAGGATACCTAAATACCAGTAGCCTAAATGTTTGCAGTTTACTGAACTTAAATCCATAATCATGAATGGGAGGCGATGATTATAAAGTGACATAATGGAATTACGTAAATCTGTGTATCTTCACTGCCTTTTTATGATTGCTTACATAATTCGATAAGACACTCAAACAAACGAACACAAGCACACTGAGATGCCCTGAACGGAAAGAGGAAGCGTTACGGTCAAAGCTGGGCCTATTCCTGTAGGCAAGGAGGAACATTGAGTCAGTGCTACAAAAGAGGAAGAGACAGGGGATAGAGGGGGAATAACTAAGTCAAGAAGTAGCATTGGTTAAGGAAGCTGGGTCACTGAATGGAGCATCACACAGACGTTCTTAGTTTTGACGTTTCAAAGCTGACAGGACCTCCTTTGGTCACTGCAACATGGAATGAAGCACATTTTACTCCACATTTCTGTGTCCCATGGCCTATCCCACCTCCTTACCTCCATTCAGACAGGTCTATTGCGGGAAGTTTTTTCCCGTTTTTTATTAAATCCATTGTGTAACATTTTGAATGGAATTCCGACAAATAAAGGCCTTCAATTAAAGAATTTGAGGTTTCATTGATTTGTCTTCTTTAACTTCCAATATTAACCAGAGAGACAAAGACAGAAAGGGAGAGACTTAGGTCGGATGCTGGATAATTTTAGAGACAGGAGAAAGAAGAAAAGGGAGGTCCACTCTGAAGGGTTTTTCCAAAGGAGTATATTTAGGAGGAGAGGGAGAGAGGGAGAGGGAGAGAGAGGAAGAGAGAGAGAGGGGGAGAGAGAGAATAGGAATGATGTACATGCAGTAGTGTCTGATGTAACCCACTGCAATAGCCTCACACACACACACACACACCCATACTCTCTCTCTCACACACACGCACATATACACACACACACACACACACACATACACCACACTCACACACTCACACACACACACACACACCCACCCAAACACACACACACACACACACACACACACACACACACACCCACCCAAACACACACACACACACACAGGCCAATTCGCTAAGATGAGACAGACTGCTGCAAGTGAACAATGCTCTGTGTGAGAGACCAGACACAGTGTAATACAGCAGTAAAAGGCTATAGGTTATTTTTCAAGAGCAGTTAAAAGAACACCAAGACTCTCAGGCCATTTGCCAAATGTCTGAAACACCAGTAGGACAAATACACCAAAGAGGACGGAGAAGGAGTTCACAAACCCTACAGTGAAAAGTAAAAAAAGAAGACGTTTACAACGGCTTTTTATTTTTATTTTTACGAAATCGATGATAATAATACCAGAAGCGTACGCAAACGACAGTTAATGACGATGCCGTCCGCGCTGGATGGAGAGCAAGCAAGTGCGAGAGCCGCAGTGACGCCATTGTGGTTCAATCAAACTTCCTGTCTGTGGAATAAGCTGCCACAGTGTTTGTGTGTCTTGTCTCCATGGAGACTGCCAACACATAAATACCAGAGGGGAGGGGGGGGGGGGGGCTCAGAGGGAATATGGAGAGAGAAAATGAGGACAAAGCTGTTACCCAGTAAACGAAATTAGACCCAAACCGGGCCTCACCAAAACTCAGCAGACTTGACTTGATTAGGGATAGGTGGCTCTGGACTATCGCACACGGACTGAATGGAGGTATTAAAGAGGAGAGGCAGACTCAGGCCCACCCTGGACTGAGGCCTGTTTGCCTTGATCAAAGGCAAGCTGAAATGCCACTAGAATAAGTGCTGCTGTGGGAAATCCACAACCCGCCATCTCTGCTAAGCCAACCTTGGGAAACACCACAAGTTGGGCACCGGTGTTCTGGCTCTTAGAAAGACGTACTTCCTGTTTGGAGAGACAGTATAATTAGATCCCTGTCACCATGACAACCAAACCTTTTTCTTTTTCTTTTTTTTTTGTGTGTCATGGAGCTGAGAGCATAGTGAGTTTTTAGCTCCGTGACTCACTGTCTGTGGCACACTTCACTTGACACCCTTAGACCGGCTCCTGAGACACTGCATATTGACCTAGTAATACTAGAATACAGGAGGGGAGATATACACATGACAAGCCAAAGAAATGCAGCATGCACGCTGTAAAGTACTTACACACAGCACACAATACAGCACAATACATCACGCCGACACAAAAACAATGCAATAAAACACACAGCTCTCTCCCACTCTCCCGCACACACACACACACACACACACACACACACACACACACACACACACACACTACAATGCCTTACACTTTCAGAGTCAGCCTCAACAAAATAAGGGAATACAGGACTACACACACACAGCAAATACCTGTATCTTCTATTCCTCACACACACACACACACACACACACACGTTGTCATATTACATACAGCACTGTACATAGACTCTCTGTATGTCATGGGTCTGGTGGAGAGAAGGCAGCATGTACTGTGGTATGGGTTGCTAAGACACAAAGTGTATGTGGGGTTTCTGTGTTTTTGAGGAATTTATGACGTCAGCAGTGTATTTTGAGGGGTGTGGCCGTTTGAATGGACCCTTTTCTCATACACTCCGAAGCTGAAGGGGGGGGGGGGGGGTGGGGCATACTACATACTCCTAATAGACGTCTCAACTAAGTCGTCAATTTTGGTAAAGTGTGATCCTAAACGTTAATATCTATACTACTATCTATACATGCCAGAATGTCGTTACTTACGCTCATGTCTTTAGCCTGCATATAAATTTAGCCGTTTACCGGTGTACGAAAAAATAATACATCTAACGGAATTGAATAATGCACACATTTATCAAATCAATAATGGCAGATCATTAAAAAAATGCTGGGATTACCATTAGATCAACGACAGTAAAAATAAATAGTATTTAAAGGTACCAGGTCATTTGTTTCTACAAAATACACGCCGGCAGATCTGCCTGCACTTGAAATTTTCGCTGCGTAAACTATCTGCCCGTTTACTCCCGTTAATGTGGCCCACTATCTCCCAGCCCCCTTCCTGTATTTCACAGCGGCAAAGAGGGGAGGACCCAGCCTCTGACGTTTTACAAAAAGGAATTCCCTTGCCGGATTGTGAGCTCACTCACCCCGGCTGGCTCCTGTCACGCAGCGCTGCCTCGGAAACAACTGGGAAATACTCACGGAGACTTTGAACGGGACAAACTCCTCACTCAGGTATGCAACGCGGCCGTGCTGTTTCCATTTTCAAAAAAAAAAAAAAAAGTTTCTCAAAGTTTTCTACCGAGTGAGCGCACAGCTGTGAGAAGTGATGTTGGCAGTGGCACTCACAGCTAATCTGTCGTTTAATCTCGGAATGCTCCGACAATGTAGGCTGAATGAAATGGCTCGCATGTGTTTGCCAAATATCATGTTTAATACGCATAAAAGGTTTCACGCTGTTCCTGTGAAAGGCACCGAACGGCAGCGATAGTAAAGTCAGCCAAAATGGTTTGGAGAGATCACAACAAGTCTGAGAAACGTGAAGTAAAAGGAGCAGGGTTTTGATCCATATAGATTTTTAATCTCCTCCTGTTGTTTATAACAGTGGTGGAGAAACGTTTTAAAGGAGCAAAGGGTATTAATTCTAGGTCTGAGCTGCTATGTTTGTTTGGATACTGGTTCCTAGCTCTACACACACACACACACACACAACATTGCCCAGACATTTCCTCAACCAAATAAGAGCAATTATACAGCCCTGTGCTGGGGACCTTCCAGGAATAAGACTCTTGGGGACCACACTTGGGGACATAATTATTTGTATATAATATCGAGCTCATGAAGGCGGGCAGAGGGGGGAACGAGAGGCCCATTTGGGGCAGGCGGCACAGAGGTCCCCTGGTTTGGGCATGGGACCAGGAAATGGCGCTTTAATGGAATAAGTGCGAGCCCGACGGCCAAGAGTTACTGAGCGGGCTGGGTGGGGATGCGGGTACAGCTGCGGTCGCACCACGCTGGCGTGATGGTGGGGGCTGCCGTCTGTGTCCGTCTGGCACTCGCTCAGGTCACTGGGTGCACACTGGGCTGGGTATGGAGCAGGACCACTCTGACGTTCACAGAGACCACCGTGCTCTCGTAAAACATCTCATATGAACCATTACACTCCCCATAACATTAACTCTATTTCCACACTCACACTGAGACACACTGAGACACACTGAGACACATACACACACACACACACACACGCACACACACACACACACACGCGCGCACATCAGCATGGGTACAGAAGTCCATATAACTAGGTTAAAGTTGCCGTAATGTTGGCATTTATTCTTATCTTTGCTGGGTTACTCATAGTTTTAGCTTTGGGTTCTGTAGTATATCATATGGCAAGACACTGGCATTTAAATCTTACAATACAATTAATAAACTGAAATATATTTTATCTTGCATAATGTGGTAAAATGCAGATTGACGTATAAAATTATAATATTTGCATCTCCAGTTTTTTTACAATTCAAGTCCTGTCATTTCAGACAGTGAATTTTTTTGTGCAATTCTGCAGCAAACTTGGTTCAAATATGGTTTAAAGTTCACTTAAAAATCTATGAAAATCACAGAAAATAAATAGATCAGAAGAATGGAATAATAAAAAACAAGTTTCAACAGAATGATTCCTCTTGGGAGTCAGGTATGGGTTTGTGAAAAACACACCCTCTTTTTCACAGCCCTCACCTGCATTTTACCCCTGAAGTTAATGCTGGAATTGAAACATTCCCTTCACATTTTATTAGCACGTGACAGGACAGGATAGAAGCTGTTGAAGTTTTCATATTCTTTAAGGAATTCCTAGTAAAATGGCCGAATGTTTTTCTTGGTATTGGCAGTTAAATTATATAGCCCCTGCTCTGTGCATATGCACTGAGGAAATTGTAGACATTAAATGTCTGGCTCCAAAGGGCCTTGTGTTTTAGTTATCCATGTGATTCTAGTTAGCGGTAGCACACACAACACGTGCTTGGACAGATGAGGGCATTCCCTTTGGCCTTTCCCATCCCTCTCCCAACCTGATCCCAGGCCAACCTGGAAAAGCTAAAGGCTAGCAAAGTCAGCAAAGGCTTTAGGCGATTGCTAAAGTCAGAGAAAGAAAGCTCAAATAGCACGAGATAAAGAGGTCTGGAGGCAGAGCAGTGTGTAAAGAAAAGGCAAAGTCATTTCCCTGGCAGAAACCTCATTCGACCCCAGAGTTCAAATGAATGCACACACGTCCCGTTCACCGCATACAGTGTAGTGTGAGCATGCGGTAATCGGGTGTCTGAGAACAAGTCCCTTGATGCTCCGTTTTGATCTCAAGTCGGCAGTCCTGCGCGCATTGTGCTCCAAACAGTCATTGAAAGTGTTCATATCAAAATGTACTGTATCCAGACATTATTGTGTATAGCACTTTTTACAGAAGACTGACACAGATACCTTTCAGTAACAGATGGGCAAACCCCAGGCCTGAACCTCCTTATAGTAAGCACAGGAGGTCAAACTCTAACTGAATAATTGATTCTGCGATATACTTTTGGGTATAGTGCTAATTATATTGCAGAAGAAGAATATGCAAAGTTTGTGTTCGTAAAAAGCAAGAATGGCGGTTCATTTGGTAGCACATGTAGTCTATGTTGACCATGAGAGATGCACAATTTACGCTACATTCTCAGTCATAATGGTGACATATTATTTTCGTAAAGGCCTATGTAGTGGAAAGGAGTGCAGACGTGTACACTATGGAAGGAGAGAATGCACTGGAACCACACTAACTGCAGTGCAGCTGTTTCAACAGTCTTTCTCCTTCAGTGTGTGTCCTTGTGTAAACTGCAGTGTGCCTTATAGCTTTGAAATGTGATATGCTGAAATTACCTTACTGAAATGACAGAGAGCCCCCACAGCGAAGCCCTCCCTCCCCAATCCCAGCCTCTATCTTACCCCCAGTGGTGGCCCTGCACCCTACAGCCCCATGCTGACCCTCTCCCACCCTCACTACTCAGTCACCACGTTTTGTCTGTGCCAAACGCAAACACGCACACAAATGCAGACGGATGTGCACATACACACACACACACACACACACACACACACCTGTTATTTACACGCTACACATTTGTGTATAATAAATACACATTTTAAATACATTTACCTCTCCTGTGGGACTCCTAAGCATAAAGGTTCTCCTGTTATATCTGAATTAAATTCAGAGACTCTGTAGGGCAGGAGGATACATTGGTAAAGCTAAAAAAGTGATCAGTCAGTTGTCACGAGCTGCCAAAACCATGAAGTTACCGATTCCAGGTTTCTTTCAGAAACAGAACTGGAAAAACTCCATATGTGTTGAGAAAGGTGGGCGGAAGAATTCGTTTCTTTGTATATACAAATCTGGACACCCATCCATGAGCCTGGGAACGGCAAAAACCTGGCAGTATGAATAAGGGGAAAAAATGATCTGTGTAAAGAAAGACAGACGTAAAAAACAAGTGTGTGTGTGTATGTGTGTGCGTGTGCGTGCGTGTGTCCTATCACAATGCAGAGAATAGTTCAAGATGACCTCATATATAAATGACTGCTTTTAATGAGATTTTATGTATATCATTACCATTTTATTGCATTATTACTATCATTATCATTATTAGTGGCATAAGTAGTTTTGTGTACTTTTGCTACTTTTGAAGTCTTTCTAATTCTTGTGCACTTTGGCAATATGACACTCAAAATTATACATTTACCGCAAAACAGAGCAAAACATTCCACACAAGAATCAGGAGAAGCCTGCTCATCAGTCCCAGGGATAAGGGGAAAACATTTAGCCATGCTCATTTTTACAGTGACTGAGCTACAATGGTTTAGACCCAGCCTTAGATTCCTGCATATGGCAAATGTGGGGAACTTTCAGAACTGCCGATAAGTGCTTAAAAAATGAAAATAAAAAAAGACATAATTGATCCTTCTGTACTATAATAATAATAATAATACATTTTATTTAAAGCGCCTTTCACGTCACCCAAGGACACTGTACAGTAGTGGCAAGTGGCAGTCATAAAACAACATATAGGGACAGACACTGTACACTGCACATATACACACACTATACATTTTCAATGTGCCACATATTTACATAAAAATAGATAATTACTTGTTCTTATGTTGATTTATTTGAAAATGCATGCCATTTACAATAAGTTCTATGATAATATGGTTACAGAGTTGCCTGTGTGAAAGAGGGAATTACTCATTTGATTTCATGGGTGATCATGAGACCTCACACATCTCACTCAACACAGCCACCTTGAAGAATCGTATCAAGTCAAAAGTCCACAGTGCAGTTCTGTGTTTAAGGAATGGTCAATATTGACACTGGATACATTCGCTCTGTGTTAACTGAACTTTGGGGTCATACCTGCTCTCTCCTGCGTTCTGGATCAGGAGCAAGCATCTCAATTGACCTAATCTGACACAGCTTACTCATTACATCACCAACTTATTATGTACTTCACCGGTTACGCACATCTGTAAAAATGCCCACTTCCCTTTCGCGGTTGACGTCACCGGCTAAAACGGGAGCGTACGAGTGACCAGCGCGCGCTTTCGCGTTGAGAAGTGGGAAGTCAACAAGGAGAACATGACTGAAGGAGCTGCGAATGCACAGCCAAGGGCTGCCCGGTGTTCGTTTAGCCGCAAACGCGCACTCTCGCTACTGACCGAAGTAGCGGATAGGCACGGACTCGTGATGGCTGCCGTTCGTCCCAGCATGCTCGCTGTCGCAGACGGGAGCGCGGCCGGGTTTCGGAGTTTCGGTGCGCACTCATCGGTGTGGAATTCCCCGGGACATTGGTGACTCATGCCTGAAGCCTGAGAGCAGACTTTCTGAAAATATACAAAACCAGTCAAAAGAAAAGCACTGCACTTCTCTACACCCTGAGACCTGAAACGAATAAAGGCTCATAAAAATTGTGTGAAAATATACCACGGTATATTTTTCTGCATGTATGTGGTTTTCATCGCGAAGCAGACTTAGAAGGGAACCTTATGCAAGGTGGATGATGAAAAAAAGGTGTTGCCCCTTTAATAAAAAGGAGTGATGTGTGAGTGTGTGTGTGTGTGTGTGTGAGAGAGAGAGAGAGAGAGAGAGAGAGAGAGAGAGAGAGAGAGAGAGAGAGAGATATGGGTAAAGAGGAGAGATTGAGAGACTGAGATTGAATAACTGGAGAGTTCTTTGGAATAGCAGGCACATTCTGCCGGAAGTGTAAAATCCATGTTTTGGGCAAATCTCTGCTGCTGGTTGCTACAGCACCAGTGAGGAGTGAGAGAGAAAAGAGAGGTATTGAGAGAAAAGAGAGGGCTTGAGAGAAAAGAGAGGGCTTGAGAGAAAGAGGAACCCTGAAGCACAGAGCACACATCCGAGTGGGAGAGGCTCTTGACAGGTTCTTCCGTCTGACCTCATTCTGAATGCCGTCATTCAAACACTATTTTAAGAGAGCGCAGGAAACTGCACCTTCTTGAAGGGCTGCTTTCCCCCACGTTACAGAAGGCTACAGACATCGGCCTTCCTAACAACACACGATGGAGAGGGAGAGAGAGAGAGAGACAGAGAGAGGGGTACAGAGAGGAGAGACAGAGAGAGATGTGGAGAGTGAGACTGAGTGAGAGAGACAGATACACAGGGTGTGAGTGCGTGTGTGTGATAAGGCTACGGAGGTCACACACGAGGCCCAGCATGGGGCGTTGTGACCTTGGCTGCATGGTGTGTAGGTGGGGGGTCTAATCCACTGCACCTCAAACTGAGGATTAAGTGATTAAGGTTGGTGGAGGGATTAAGAGCTGAAAAATAGCAAGATGCAAACTCCACACAGGGCAGTGTTGTCCACTGCACCACTGTGCATGCCACCAAATCGATAAATGGTAAATGGTTGTTGAATGAGGTTTCGCAGCCTTTATCCAAAGCGCTGTACAATTGATGCTTCTCATTCACCCATCCATACACACACTCACACACCAATGGCGATTGGCTGCAATGCATGGCACCAACCAGCCCTTCAGGAGCATTCAGGGGTAAGGTGTTTTGCTCAGGGACATTTCGACACATCCAGGGCGGGATCAAACCGGCAACCCTCCGACTGCCAGATGACTGCTCTTACCTGAGCAGATCTCATGAAACTATGGGAGGAGAGATGCAATGAGACTAAATCATTTAATGGCTATTAGGTCAGGTCCCTCTTGAGGTCATCAATGATCTGGAACTAATAGTTCAGAGTCTGATAATAAATTGGGGGGGGCGGGGGTGCAGACTTCTAGACTGTTTCGTATTCATCACTCCCATGTCTCTCTGCATAGTCTGACTGCCTCTCCTCTCCCCTCCCACAGGAATGCACACACTCCCGTACCTGGACCCCTCCCAGTTGCCCCAGCTGCCAGCCAGGGGAGTTCCTGGCAGAGTGATTTCGGAATCAGGACTGAATCACATTGCCAGGGATTTCCAATGGCCGGCAGGCACTGTGCAGCCCAGCCCCAGAGAGCTGGAGGCTCGAGTCGGGAACACCTCGGAATGGGAACGCCTCAGAATGGGAACGCCGCACGTGGCTCTGTGGTGCCAGGACTTAGCCCGCGTGTGAACACTGTGTCCTCTCCCTGTTCACAGTGGTTAAGTTCTGCCCCCCCTGGGCCTCACCATAGAGGCGAGGAATTTGACCCCCCCCTTTGTGTTTGTAGTCTTATAGGAGTTTGTCTGAAAGCAGCCCATCCCTTTGTGTTTGTAGTCTTATAGGAGTCCGTCTGAAAGTAGCCCATCCCTTTGTGTTTGTAGTCTTATAGGAGTTTGTCTGAAAGCAGCCCATCCCCTTTGTGTTTGTAGTCTTATAGGAGTCCGTTTGAAAGTAGCCCATCCCTTTGTGTTTGTAGTCTTATAGTTTGTCTGAAAGTAGCCCATCCCTTTGTGTTTGTAGTCTTATAGGAGTCCGTCTGAAAGTAGCCCATCCCTTTGTGTTTGTAGTCTTATAGGAGTCCGTCTGAAAGTAGCCCATCCCTTTGTGTTTGTAGTCTTAGCCTAGCCCTTCGTGCTTACCCGATACATCGAGAACCATTTTATCCGTCAGTAGCTGAATTGATTAGATTGTGCGCTGATCACCTCACCTTTGGTATCCGTGATGCTCAGAGTGCGTCCACGTTCGGAGATGTCCCGCTCTCTCGGTCTGTCCAGAGGACGGAGCGGCTCTGCAGACGTGTCCGTGTCAGAACGGAGCAGGCGCTGGTTTCGCTCGTGGACCGGTCTCCCTCGTGCTCTGGTCTCTCCCGGGCCGGTCTCCTGTGCCTGCTGTGCTGATAATCAGTCTCTCTCATCAGCTGGCTCAGTTCAGCAGGAACAGCAGCCCTGTCCCCTCGATAGGAGAGAGGAAGGAGAGGGAGCGTGCAAGAGCATCCATACGGATCTTTCTACGCGTTTTAACTTCCATTGCTGTGTTTGGGAACTTTCTCTCCATGACCACTCTAAAAATAAGACTCACCAAATAAACAAGCATAAAGTGAACCGGTGAAGACAGCGCAGATGCCACTCGTACAGTAAAGTAGTGTGAGTGAGTGAGAGAGAGACTGAGGAGCAGCTCAACAAAGAATGTCACTTTGAAAATAAAGGAATGAATTAAACAATTTTATTTGCATCTGTGTATTTTTTTAAATCCTTGTGCATTGCTTGTTCTCATTTAGGGGAGCAGGAGTATGTGGGGGCATTCACCACTCCTCACCTTCCTGCACTTCCCCATCCTCTGGCTCCTTGTCCTCCACACGCACCTCCTGTCCTCCACACACACCTCCTGTCCTCCACGTGCACCTCCTGTCCTCTACACGTGCCTCCTGTCCTCCACGTGCACCTCCTGTCCTCCACGTGCACCTCCTGTCCTCCACACGCGCCTCCAGTCCTCCACACGCCTCCTGTCCTCCACACACACCTCCTGTCCTCCACACACACCTCCTGTCCTCCACACGCCTCCTGTCCTCCACACACACCTCCTGTCCTCCACGTGCACCTCCTGTACTCCACGTGCACCTCCTGTCCTCCACACACACCTCCTGTCCTCCACACACACCTCCTGTCCTCCATGTGCTCCTCCTGTCCTCCACGTGCGCCTCCTGTCCTCCACACGCGCTTCTTGTCCTCCACACACACTTCCCTTCTCAGTTTCATTTCCACATCTCAACTGCACACGTGGGTTGAGAAATAATGGCTACAGAAACATTTATGACTCGACTGCAGCACTTATGCAAGTGAACCTGGCGAAACCTCTCAAGAGACTGATACCAATAAGCAAGTGTAACCATGGTTACCTCAAGCCACAATGACACAGCAAATATGAATGAATTTCATGCTGAAGAATTGCCTTTGTTTGACTGCTAAACTTCTTAACAAATTACCTTCTGTTCACATGCATATATTAATAATAAAATGACTTATTTTTTGCCTTTATTCAAAAGGATCACAGAGGAATTCAGAGTAGATACACAGACTAACAGGTGGTAACAGATATACATGGGGAAAAGGGCCTTTAGGCAGCAAAGATAAACCACCCAAATTGTACAGTGTATGTTTTCAAACTATTCGGATGTACAATGGAGGGTTACTTTGATTGAACACATTACTTGATAATTCGTTAAAAAGACAGGAAGAATTTACCCGACAGAACAGAAGGCAGTTAGGACTAAAACATACCCGAAAGTCCACTGAACTGTGACACAGGTTTAAAAACACATTTCCTGATTGATTAGACCAAACCCACATACAGTACTCTAAATTCATTTAAAACTGAATCCATTAAACTTACTATCCCGGGTGTTTAAAGCAATGTGAACTGGAAAGTCACATTGCTTTAAACACCCGGGATAGTGGGCTGGGAGGGCAGGTGATGATCCTAAGCCCTCCAAGAGGATAATTACACCCCCCAAACCCCTGTCTTATGGTGTTCCTCACCTTCCAGACCATTCAGAAAACCTAAAAAAAATTATATTTAACAGACACAAAACAATTGGCTCAGCTATAACTATAATAGGACAGAAATATGTACTGAAATATGTGCTGGCAAGGACAGCACAAAATGAATCAAGAAGAATCCCTACCTGGATTACTTCACAGGGAGTAACCCAAAATAAGAAGAGCTGGGAAAAAAAAACAATGGTTTAGTTTCTCAGAGACAGATTAAGTTTAGTCCGAGACTTTACATTTGAAATGGAGATTCTCCATCCAAAACTCAACTTAGTCCAGGACTAAGGCTAATCTGTGTCTGTGAAACTGGACAAATGACTATAGCAAAACAGGGTGGCTGGCGTTTCAGCATTTTCTGTTCCTGCTTCTCAGATTCTGGGTTAGTCCCTGTGAGTAATCTACTTTATGCAGCTCAATATTTCATGATTATGTCTGACTCATCATATAAAGGGACAACTGAGTCAAAATTCAAATTCTAGACCATATCCGGATTGGACCCTTTCCAGAGCAAGACTGGGAATAGCGAATCCAGTCTTAGAAAGGCTTTGGAGAATAAAAGTCTGGCTGGTCACCTTTGCCCACAATGGTATCTTCAGAGCTGTGCAGGGCAGCACCTGCTCCCGTCAACCAATCGCGCAGTAGTCTGTTGCACCATACAACCAATCAGGTAGCGGTGCGTTGCTTCTGCCCCAGGCAGTAGCTGCCGGAGATGGGCTGACAGGACTGGGACAGGGCCGGGTCCAGGTGCTCTGCTCTTTGTCCTCACCACACCCTTCCCCAGGTGTGTGTGTTAAAGGTGACGATGACGATAATGAGGACGGCGACGACGGGCCGAAGGACGGGCTCGGATGTTTGCTCTCGCTGGCCGGTTGCCCCGGTAACGACAACAACACAAAAATGAACAGTTCGCTAGGAGCTGCGTCAGTCGCGGGGCCTTCGCCTCACGCCGCTTCCTGTTTCTGAGAAATGGACGGTTAAACTGCGACGCGCTCTCTCTCTCTCCCTTCCTCACCTGCCGCCACCTCTGCAGGTTAACAACTTGCGGTGCGAGTTGCCATGGAAACGTAACGCAAACAATGACTAACAAAAGGACGCACGGGGCGCTTACAGAGTTAAGTCGTCTGATGAGCTAGGTACTCCCCCCCTCTCTCCCATCGAAAACACAGACAGACACACAGAAAGCTTAAAAAGGCATCGACACAATCTCACTCTCAAAACGACTCCGGCCTCTCCCAGCTGTCTCTCCATTCTTCCAATTTGTCACTGAGTCAAACTCCCTCACCTCATTGGCAATAATGTTTGTCTGAGCAAAACAGTAATGGCAATAAGATTATCTAAGTCTAAATGTAAGACTCAAATACTTGTTGAGACACTTATTTTGGGGGGTTTCTGCATGGCACATCCAGACAGAACGGTGCGTGTGTAACACTCTTTCTCAAGAGAGCCTGTTCTCTTTCTTTCTCGGGCCTTCCCTGATTAAATAAAGGTATTTATAAGAGTTTTTTTTTTTTATTATAAGAAAACTTGGCACCGCAACGATGCCTGCCGTTCCCCAGAGGGAAACTATGTTATCTTAATTCTCGTTTTGAATGAATTCAAATTGTTTTTTCTACTTCCTCTCGCCGCCCCTTACGAAAGTTTTATTTTTCAGACGGCTTAAGAAAATAAAGGCTTCGCAAGAATCGGAACCGGTCCCTTTCTCACATTCTCCCTGGAGCGTGAACAAGCTAAATAAACAAGCAGTCCATACATTGGCATGATGCACATTGAGAGCTCACATTTTGCTGTCAGCAGGCACTATAGAAACACAGACTGGGTTTTAGACTGATGACAGATGCCCAATGGGGATGGATCAGCAGACTGAAAGGTAGGTGTTTTTGGCATGGGACAGGAACGCCCATCTACGGAGTGTGGAGCGACATGGTTTTTTCGCATTGACCTCACCCCAGATCACTCTTGATTAACCCTTTCAAAACCACACACACACTCGCAAATTTAAATTCTGTAATTTAATGACATGCATACAACATCAAAAATACAGTTGACACACAACTTAATAGTATTATGCAATCCATTATCACACATGATTGACCATTTTCATATATTAGGGATAGCTGAGGAGAAGTCATATATTTTAAGCGATGTACATTCGTTGGGTTGGAGGCCTTGTGGAAGGGTTCAGGAGCAGCAACCGGTTTGGGATTTGAACCCACAGCATTCAGGCAAGAATTTAAGGCTCTTGACTTCTTCCTTAGCCTGTTCAGCCCGGTTCTACTCCGTGAAAACTGAAGCACAGTAACCTGTATACACCATTTGAGCAATGTTCAAACGCACACATTTCATGACAAATTCACAGTCTCAGGGAACGTATCGCGGTTACATCCTGTGCACCAATGGGTGCTAAACTCACAAAGCATGCTTTTCTTTTCCTGTGCCCCAGCCTCCGATTAAAATGTAGCCTTAGCCTAACATATGTCCAGATACAGTATATATACATCCATTTACACACCTTATCATTTAATAACATGGTCAGTTTAGACAGCTGGACATTTCCTAAAGCATCATGGGTTAAATGCTGGACCAGGTCAGGATTTGAACCGGAAAAATCACGATTTTCCTTATTCTCTTTAACCAGGACACGTTTGGTTTCTCACACCGCTCTTCAAAACAAGGGAGAGGTCTGTGAGGTCACAGGTCATTCAGAGAAAGGTTACTCAGAGCTCATGCTCCTAGACCAGCCACTCTGGGACACCATGACCGCTCTGGGACACCATGACCGCTCTGGGACACCATGACCGCTCTGAGACACCATGACCGCTCTGAGACACCATGACCGCTCTGGGACACCATGACCACTCTGAGACACCATGACCGCTCTGAGACACCATGACCGCTCTGGGACACCATGACCGCTCTGGGACACCATGACCGCTCTGGGACACCATGACCACTCTGAGACACCATGACCACTCTGAGACACCATGACCGCTCTGGGACACCATGACCGCTCTGGGACACCATGACCACTCTGAGACACCATGACCACTCTGAGACACCATGACCGCTCTGGGACACCATGACCGCTCTGAGACACCATGACCGCTCTGAGACACCATGACCGCTCTGGGGCAGCCGAGCTGGGACACCATGACCACTCTGGGACACCATGACCGCTCTGGGACACCATGACCGCTCTGGGACACCATGACCACTCTGAGACACCATGACCGCTCTGAGACACCATGACCACTCTGAGACACCATGACCGCTCTGAGACACCATGACCGCTCTGGGACACCATGACCGCTCTGGGACACCATGACCACTCTGGGACACCATGACCACTCTGGGACAACATGACCGCTCTGGGGCAGCCGAGCTGGGACACCATGACCGCGTTCTCTGCAGCAGGGGGCAGCATGCATCACACAGGGGGAGGTAACTGCAGCCAAAGGGTGGGACTTCCTACAAGGAGGTGAGCCAGTAGCCAGTGGAAGGGGTGGCACCAATAGGGGAGTAAGATGTTAAGCGAGGGGCGGGCATGTAAGCGAGTCACAGCTCCAGTCTGCTATAATAAGCAGTGATCACCTGACCGTGTGTGTGCGATTAGCATCACATCCCCCCCGGGATCGACAGCGTCCAGCACGCCCCATCTGTGAATCAGCAGACGGATGGAAATGCCAGCGCAACCGCAGCGATAGCGCTATAAATAACACAGAGGAGCTTTACTGTGGCCAGACTCGCCTTGTAAGGGCCAGACTGGGCACGGCGACCCACAACACTATCGTAAAGAGCAGCTTATTCACGGGGCATCACAAAGAATTGATCTCTTAAATCTATTACTGGTCAAGACTTTTTACTAATCCGGTCAGAGAAATGCAACTCAAAAGGTCAGCTCAGGAATAGACTGCAGAAGGAGAAAGGGAGAAGTTTTCAACAGCAGTCTGCCCTGTCTGGGACTGAGAGCGCCCAGGTGTGACTGCACCAGTGCACATCCAGCCTCTTCTACAGGAGGCCTCTGGAATGTGATGTCACTCTACAATGGACAAGTGACCAAAGGTTATGAGAAAAAGATGGTGTTGCAGCCTACTAAACGCATATAAGTCGCTAGCCAACAACAAACAAGATGAAATCCGCTGATAGTGGTATATTTATTGGAAATTCCTGATTTTTAAGAAAAATCAGCAATGTTTACCCTGGAATTCTGGGTAATATGTAAAACTAGGTGTACAATTTCCCACTTTGACTGTCAATCGCACTCTAAACAAAGGCAGCACAAGAGCTGGGTTTAACAACAGAGCCCCCTAGTGGATATGCGATTTACCACACCACCCACAAGCACAAGGCAATTCTTATGGCCAATGTGTACAAGCAAAAGTCAAGTAAGCTAGACTTTTAATGTGAAATTAAGGTGGGAAAGCAACTCTCGAAGACTTGTTCATTAAAATTGCCTTTTTTATTCTAGTATAGAATTTAACATTTTAACTCACAGAATGCATCATCCGTCATCTTTGGTACTGTCCAGCACTCTGGTTGCGCATTCAAGCAGCAATTCACTGCACCACACCCCCACCTCATGACACACATTTGTAAAAGAACACAAAAATAGACCGGAGACCGGAAACAGAGGCTCTTTTTCCCCAAGGAGCACATGCAAAGACAAAACCTGATAAAAGGAGGGAAATAAAAAGGAGGAGGAGGAGGAGAGGAAAGGCCTCAGTCCTTCTTTTGCGCGGCCAGTCTGGCAGCGTTGTGCGCAAACGTCTCAGCAACCAGCAGAGGGAAGACCAGAGACGCGTCCGCATAGACCTGAGAGAGAGAGAGAGTGAGTGAGTGAGAGGGGGAGGGGGAGGGGGAGGGGGAGAGAGAGAGAGAGAGAGAGAGAGAGAGAGAGTTTTTTAGTTTTAAGGCAACTTTATTGTGACACTAACAAATTGAAGCTAAACATCACAGGCTAAAATTAATTAAGTGTTTGTACAAGCTTCATCTATGCCGTGAACCTTGGCCCAAAAATAAAGACCTCAAATGAAAACTCCTCCCCCAAGCCTTGAGTAGCCTCTTCAGTAGGCCAATAACCTCTGCTAAGTGAGAACACTGTAAAAACTGATGGGTTTGGGACTCCAAACACTTGAGGCGATGTCCACAAGGCCCTGTCCCCCCTCATGCAGGGGTATGTATAGAGCAGCGGATACAATGTTGTCCGGACCAGAAGAAATCCACCAGGAGCTTCTGCACCTCCGGGATCAGACGATTAATCCGTGCCATAAAGTCGAGGCCAGCAAATTATTGGCAACCAGAACTCTTCCCCTATAGGACAGCTGAGGCAGCAACCATTTCCATGAAGACAACCTGGCACCACTACACCCTCCCAGTTCTGTTTCTGGAAAACCAAAAAAACCCCCCAGAACCTTCATCCCATTTCTTCCCCAACTAAGACCCCAACTCCGAGCACCCCCTTGCTGCCACTGCCCCACCGGCAGTGGCTCACATTTCCCTTAATTCACTTTCGCTGAAGAAGCCTTTTCATACAACCCAAGACAGTCAGTTAAAAACTGAACGTCCCCCTGCCCTCTAATAAAAACAGTGACATCGTCCGCATAAGCAGACCCCATCAGGCTGGGACTCTGAATAGCTCCTGGTAGGGCTATGTGCCTTGTGAGCTTGTCTCTCAGGCGGCAGAGCAATGGCTCAATCGCCAGGCTGTAGAGCTGACCAGAGATAGGGCAACCTTGCCTGATCCCTCTCTGAACAGGGACTGAGTGACTCAACCCACCCCCAACCTTGATCATGCATGTTGCCCCTTCATACAATAACCCCAGCCATGACAAAAAAAAAGCTCCCAAAAACCAAAAGCTCTTAACGTTGAAAATAAACCATGATCCACTCAATCAAAGGCTTTCTCCTGATCAAGGATACCAATACCAGTATTCAGTCCATACAGGTTGCACACACATCTAACACATCACGCATTAAAAAGAGATTGTCCATAATTGTGCGGACAGGCACACAGTACGACTGGTCCCTGTGAACCAGTAGCTCAAAATATTTCCTTAGCCTGTTCGACAATACAGTACAGAGAGAACGACGGGTCTCCAATTTCTCAAAAGTGCCAAGTCCCCCTTCTTTGGCAGGAGAGAGAGTGCTGCACGTTGCCAGGAAACTGGTAGTGAGCGCCCCTCTATTCCAGGAGCCCGGCCTAGTGACAGCTGTTTCACGGCTGTTGTGAGCTCCTCCAGGCTGAGCGCCTCCAGGCTGAGCTCACAGTCAAGGGCTGCGGCCGCCCCTATCTGGGTCACACTCCTGTGCCCTGTAGAGCTCAGTGTAAAACTCCACTGCGTGTCTCCTCATCTCCGCTGGGTCACACTCCTGTGCCCCGGAGAGCTCAGTGTAAAACTCCACCGCGTGTCTCCTCATCTCCGTTGGGTCACACTCCTGTGCCCCGTACAGCTCAGTGTGAAACTCCACCACGTGTCTCCTCATCTCCCTGCTGGGTCACACTCCTGTGCCCCGGAGAGCTCAGTGTAAAACTCCACCGCGTGTCTCCTCATCTCCGCTGGGTCCGCAGTCACCCTCCCACCAGGGAGGCGGAGACTCGCCATCTGCTTCTTTTGCGCCACCGATCGCTCCAGGTTGAAAAAGAAAGAGCTTGGTGCATCCATTTCTTTGAGTGTCATGAACCGAGCCCTCACCAAGGCTCCCTTGACTCTCTCCTGCAGCAAAGTTTTTCTTCTTTTTTTCTCACTGTTCTGATTGTCCTGGCCATGCAACCTCCTCTCAATGGTATTTATCTGCCTTTCCAGCATCTGGACAGCCGCCCTTACGCTTGCTGAGGAGTGAGAAGTATATTGCTGTACAAAGATTTGTATTTGAGCCTTCCCAACCTCCCACCATTGACTTAATTTTTCAAAGTCGCCTTTTTTTCCTCCTCCACAGTTCCCAAAAACATAGACATTTCTTGTGAAAAACACTATCCTGCAATAGCTTGTTGTTAAAATGCCAATAAGATTTCGCCCTTGGAGAATCAGAGAGGCTCAAATTCGCTGTCACCAGATGGTGATCTGTAAACCCGACGGGGTAGATGAAGCTTCCCAGTAACCCAGCCATATGAGTTGCTGTCACATATATTCTGTCCAGTCTGGCTGCACTAATTGCATTGTTTACCATTCTAACCCAGGTGTACTGCCTCACCGCTTGGCGCTCGTTTCTCCATACGTCCTCCAGCTCCAGTTCAGTAAGTAGACTAGACGGATACGTGGATGACTGCAGGTGAGGCTCTTCACCTGTCCGATCTACAGTAAAATCCACAGTTCTAGTCCCCTCCTGCTACTACACCCCCACCATGGCTGCACTGTAAGAGCCCCTCTTACCTCCCTGAGAACCTCTGACCTTTCAGATCCCTGATTAGGGGCATACACGTTTCTGCATTAACTAAAACCACCCGCCCTTTCACCACCTCCATGGTGGATAAAATATGAATGGTTAAATTCGGGGAAAACAGAATTGCTACACCAGCACTGACGTTCGTTCCATGGCTGAGGATCTGCTGACCCTCCCAGCACAGGCCCCAGTCAACCTCATTAGCTTCATCACTGTGTGTTTCCTGAAGGAAAACGACATTTGGCTTCTTTTGTTTAACGATTTACGAAACTAAAGCCCTTTTCTGACTGTCCCTCCCACCGTTGATGTGTAATGACCCAATCTTTAAAACCTGCATCTGGGGGTTAAGTAAAAAAAGACAGAGAAGCAGTCAATGAAAACAGACAGAGGAGAGAGAACACCCTGTAATGCGGAATCATTTCCATTTTACTTCGTTTTCTTTTTCTTTGCTCCATTAATTCCGAATTTAGTCGCCTTCCTTATCGCCGTTACATGTTTTCTTAAGCGAAAGCGTTTTTTATCGCTTAGGAGATCTAACCCCACGATTTTCTGCAGTGCTGAGACCGGAAAAAATCTTTTACATGAATTTGTTTCCCATATGTCTGGTCTAGAAATGTGCTGATTTCCTCGAGAGTATATATGTCTCCACCCCGAGAAAAATGATCAGACGCTACAGACATATCCGATTCTGACTCACATTCAATGTCTTCCTGTACACTAATCCTGCGTTTCTCAGCCACCAGCGCTTCAGACAGCTCCCCCTCCCAAATAACCTGACTAGGCTCACTCCAGCTCCACACAATTAATACTTAATACTGCCAGAACTGGTATATATCAAATAAGATCCTTCCTCGTGTTGAACTCTGAAAGAAACATTTCAATCCTGTGTAGGGGAATCTAAAAGCATGAACACCTGCCTCCTGAGAGACTGAACATGTTTAAGTTTTGGGTCTCTACATCCAAGGGGTACAGCTTTAATCACGCTTGCAAACCTCCCGAAACGGAGGGAGAGAGGGAGAGGGAGAAGTGGGGAGAGAGGGAGAGGGAAGGAGAGAGGGAGAGGGTGAGAGAGGGAGAAGGAGAGGGAAGGAGAGAGGGAGAGGGTGAGAGAGGGAGAAGGAGAGGGAAGGAGAGAGGAAGAGGGTGTGAGAGGGAGGAGAGGGGAGGAGAGGGAAGGAGAGAGGGAGAGAGGGAGAAGGAGCGACAGAGACAGAGGGAGACAGGGAGAGAGACAGAGGGAGAGACAGAAACAGAGGGAGAGAGGGGGAGTGAGGACAGAGGGAGGGAGAGAGAAACAGAGGGAGAGAGGGGGAGTGAGGACAGAGGGAGAGAGAAACCTTAGTCTGCTGGGACCCTAAGGCCTGGTGCACCTGCCCAGGCATGTACGCATGCTCAAGGGGTTACTGAACACGTGTCTGGAAGTCCTGCACAATTCTAGAAATGTCTTTTAGCAACTGCTAACATTATTGAGTACAACACACCTGAAAAAACAAGGGCTGACCAGAGAGACTGTTCCTGGGCTGTGCTAACTGGTTAGATGTCTCTACGAATGTTCTCTTAACGAGCGCTAATATACAAGTGTTACTTGGGCAAGCGTCAGTGTGCGAGTGTTACCTGTATACGTTTCTGTGTGTGTGTGTGTGTGTGTGTGTGTGTGTGTGTGTGTGTGTGCGTGCGCGCGTATATGCGTGTATGCGTATACGTGCACGTGTGCGTGTATATGTGTGTGCACGTGTGTGCGCATGTGCATGTGGGCGTGTGTATATGTGCGTGTGTGTGTATGTGTGTGCGTGTGTGTGTGTGTGTGTGTGTGTGTGTGTGTGTGTGTGTGTGTGCGCGTGCGTGCATGTGTGTGCACATGTGTGCGCGCAGACGTTACCTTTACAGGTGTGGCATCCAAACGGATCTTCCCCCAGGATACAGCCTCATCGGGCCTGGCACCTGAGTCAGAGCCGTCAAACTCCTGCCCCGTGTTCACGAACACCGCGTAGTCCGCTCCGTTCCGCTGAAAAGAAAGGGAAGAACAGTGAGAGGAGGTGGCAAAATGATGGACAGAGAGAGGAGAGAGACAGGAGGAAAAAGAAAAGAATAGGGACAAAAGGTCTCATTCAGTGCAAAATCAATAATGATAATACTGACTGACAGCTGATCACATGCCATTAGTTAGAGGGGCAGTCAATGATGTAAGGGTCAGCCAATCAGAAAACAGAGGGGGCGGGCTTACCATGAGATTGGCGTTGCAGATGTGGTGCTTGACCAGCCCCCCTCCGAGGATAATCATACCGGTTTGTTTGGCGTGAACGGCCTTAGAGTTTATCCTCCGGATATCTGAAGCGCGCACACACACAGACACAGAGACACAAAACCTTTATGATGAAAAAATAAATACCAACCTCAATCAGCAAGCCTCTCAGTACCAGCGGACGACAAAGCCCAAACTAGTTACAAAACAATGGCCATTAACCCAGGAGAGCAACCATCACACTGTGTATACAGACTCCATACAGCGACAGTCACATAGAACACCACTGGTCTACAGTGCACTGCCCCATAAGCAGTCTCACCCTCCACGATGTCCAGCACCAGTCCCGGGTTCTTGTAAGAGTGGAAGTAAATCATGTCGCCAAGGGAACCGTCCGTCAGGGCGGGGCTGAAGACGGGGATGTCATTCTGAAAAACCGAGCGGACAAAAGGTCAGCCACAGAATCCGGCGCCACTCAGAGAAAGAACTGCAGGGTGACGCCAAACCGTTCAGCAAACAGGCGGAGGGGGAATTGGGCTCTGGGTGCAGGGATAGGGGCTTTTCAAAAAAACCTATGTCGCTGCAAAAGTTTTGTGAACTTTAAGTACGAAAACCAGGAAGACAACATTGTTGCCTTTAAACACTGGGCATTTAAAGCAGTGGTTCATGCACACTCTTAACAGTACACAGGGCAGGTGTCTGAAAGCGCACTGCTTGTGTCTCACCTTGTAAGCCCAATAGTACACAGATTCCGGGTTGTTGATCTCTTTTCCGAGTCGATGGATCATCTTTGAGGGGGTCCAGAGCGTGCCCTGAAGGGGAGAGGGGGAGATGGTTCGGATTTGTTTGGGAAACCAGCGCAGGAGGAGCTACTGCCCTGCTAACACGGTTCTGACCTCAGGGGGGAGACAGAGAGCAAGAAGGTCATGCTCACTGGAATCAGAGAACAGACCAGCGCGTTTGTCCAGTCCCAGCATATTTTCTACATTTCCACAGAAACTTGATTCCTGCAACTGGCACATAATCACCCTACTACATTTAACTGGCTACACAATCACCCCCCTCCCCCCACTCCCCACTTTGACACCCCCAGTGGTCACAGTAAATGAGACTCAGGTTGGCAGCTGACCCCCCCCAGGCTTAGTGAAGGTAACCAGTGTGAAACAGTGAATGTGCCCAGTCCTAAATCATTTTGAATTATTTTGCATACATACACTTCCAGAGAGAAATACTGTACTCGCCAAAAAGAATCATGAAGGTCACAAAGGTAAATAAATAAATACAGAAAAACACTGGCCGAACATGTTCAATTTGTCCGTTGTGAACCAGTTGTCCCTTCGCTCCTGGCTCCCCTGCGGCTGGACTGGTCTGGGATCAGAGCTGGTGAACGTGGGGTGCTACTGACCTCAGTCTTCTGCTCCAGCACCATCTGATCCAGGATGGGCATTAGCCAGTCCTCAAACTTGCAGTAGTTGTCATTGGGCACCAAGAGGTTCCCTATCCTGTAGGGATGGGCAGCAGAGGGAGGAGGGGGAAATGCGCTGAGAGTTACTGTCCATGACTCCGGAACTGTACTGTGCTCTCAGGTCCTCTTCGCACTTATACTTGTGTTTGATCTGCACTTCGTTGTACGTCGCTCTGGATAAGAGCGTCTGCTAAATGCCATGTAATGTAATGTAATGTAATGTTTATAATATGTCAATGTAACCTCCTATAACCTTCAGCTGACTCCTCAATGCACACGTGTTTATATCCAACCTCTAGATTTTTTTTACTACACCTTAACCTCTCTGATTTAATACACCATTAACTCCACTTCATTGTTTATTGACTTTCAGTCTTATCCAAGTTCCACGGAATTGCTTGCTAATTAAAATTAGTTAGTCATTGGTTCATCCACTGTGGTACGTAATTTACTGTTTGGTAGAATGGCGGGATTTTTCCTAAATTGGTTTTTACTCTATGCCACTGGTGTGATGACGTAAAATCGTGTTTTCCAGAAAAATTTTAACTTTGGTATGAAAATACACAAGTATTACAATTTGATTAATTCCTTGGAATATATACATGCTCGTATAGTTGACTAAATTAAATAGAGAAGTTTCAGCTCATCTTTAACCACCTCAATTCTCCATAGACTGGTCGTGTCAATGTGCAAACCTCTAATAGAACGCATTCATACTGAACATAATTACTTGTTAATGAGAAATGGAAGATATAGTGATATCTTCTGTATTATTTCAGTTTTAAATACACTATTAGACAGAAGAAAGTAAACCAATGTTGATGGTTATATATCATTTCTTTTCAGGGCTTTTCAGTTTGCCTAAACGGACTCTTACACTGGTGATGTGAAAACCATTTTCCATCAAAATAAGCTTGAGAAATGTTCAATCGGCCACAGGCAGGCAGACAGTAGGCAACTTGCCGAGAGTGACAAATAAATTAATAAATCGGCCATCCAATTCTAAGCAATCAGTTCCTGTTACTCGAACAGTATGTCAACAAGTGTGCTTTATGCATAAAGGTAGCCTACAAACACAAGGACGTGCCTACGTTCTGCACATAATAATTTAATTTAATCCAAGATAATTTGTGAGTAGGCTAATGTCTGAATGAACGTTCTGTAATTAATTGTATAGTATTGTGTATTGACACAACCAGTGATGGTTGTTTATGTTTTTTTGTTTTTAGTAGATGGATAAACAAACTGAACAAACACATATGGCTTCATAGTATTGTAAAGAGGAGAATCTTAGATTTATTGTGATACCAACATTATATTTTTACTCCAGATAGTAAGGAAGTTATGTTATGTTAAGTTGAAATATAACAGTCACCAAACCATGTTTTTGCTTTATTCCCATAAATAACCCCCTGGTACACTGTAACGTTTGTATTTCTGTTGACAGACACCCTCGGGACACTAACGTGTGCACTTCTGTTGACAGACACCCTCGGCACTGCAGAACATCGGTATTTCTTTCGACTTAATTCGCCCACGGCGCGGAACCCGTTTAGGACTCTCGAGAATCCTGCACGTTTCGCTAAACTCCATTAAGCACAGCAAGAGGTGCAGTCCCTCCGTTCACCTGTTGATGCCCCTCTTTCTCAGCTCCTTTCCTCGAAGACTGAATTCTCCCAAGAAAGTGGGAGCAAGGCACTTGATGAAGTCCTCTTCGACTCCCCCAGCTGTAGTCACAACCACATCCACCTGCAGGGCATCAGGGCAGGGAACCATGCACTTTAGGAACAAGACTTTATTCCGTGCATAAAAGATCAAGGTTATGAGGAAAGACTTAAGATGTTTCATCTCTTCCGAGTTTAGTAAAAGGAGACTTAGGGGAGGATTCGATTGAGGCAGTTAAATTCATTAAAGGGATTAAACAAAGCGAACTACAGGCGATTCCTCAGGGTAAGTTCAGTTAGCAGAAAGCTAAAATTAGCTAAAGGCTAAATTCTGTGCAAACATTAGGAAGTATTATTTCACACAGAGAGCGGTCACTGTGTGGAATAACCAGGACATGAAGTGGAGGCAGAAACACTGTGGGGTTTCATCTCATGGTAAATAAAAAAAAAACGCATCTCCCTGATTTGTGACCATTACGTGACCATTCACAGGTTCATAAACATTACGCAGAGACAGTCAAAGTTGGATGAATGCCAGGTAAACATGTGTGTATACACTGTACGTCACTCTGAATAAGAGCAGTGAAATGCCTCTGTTAACGTTCCAAAATTAGATGTTTGATTAATTTCATAGCTGTCTATGTCTTATGGCTCCAATGCCGCCTAGTTTACAGTACTCCTGCTACAAGTGGGCCGTACCATTTTGTGCTGGACGAGGTAGCGGATGGTCTCCCTCACTCCAGAGCTGATGAGGTTGGAGGTGTACCCCAGGAAGATGGTGCAGCCCAAGCATGATCCCGGGCTGCTGCCCTCCTCTTCCTCCACCGGTTCCAGTCGCTTCTCGATCTGCGGTACAGAGGACGCGGGTAGGAGGGATGAGATCAGCAGCCAACAAAGGCACCGGTTCTCTTCGCATAGCTGGCTCTGTCTATGATTAATAGCAAATCGCTATTACTGACCACAGCCATAGAACCCAACTAATGAAGCAGAAACTGATTTCAATTTCACTTGAGAATGAATAAAAGGGAATAATTTCCACCTGCATCCTAGAAGCACAATATTAAGTACTGGGCGTCAGACCGTTGCCATCTAGGCACACTTATTAAAACAGGCTATAAGTCAAATAGCCTCTCTGCGACTTAATTTGATCGCTACTTGTTTTAATATGTCTATTTTTTGTCATTTTTCAAGTGATCTAATCTGGGGTGACTGCACAACTTTTACACAACCTACTCATGCAGCCGGTTTAGAGAGACATGCGCGAACAGCAGTCACACGCAGCCAACCGCCCTTACCATTTTATTGACCTCCTGGACAGCCTGGCCGTAGCTGCTGGCCTGGAAGCCGGTGGTGGTGTAGGACTGCAGCAGCGCTTTCAGGTCCACCCCCCGGTCGAAGTCATAACCCCGGACCGTGGGCATGTCATCGGGCAGGGTGCAGCTCTTCACCAGCACAGCCTGGCGTGCAGCTTCCTGGGCAGCCTGGTCGTCCATATCCCCTGTATTTGAAAAAGAAATTAGCCACGTAATCCATTTCAGCAGTACCACAAATGTAGTCAACTCTAGCTGCCTTACACAAACAGACATTCGATAAAAAAATGCACCCGTAATTGATCGGGGAAATTATTTAATGACAATGCAAGCCATTGGAATAGTAGCTGCATTGCTTGTATTTTGATTTATCATATAACTTTAGCCGTTCTGTTTTTGAAAATATGCTTGGCACGTCAGACGAGTTTGTAGTCATATACATGTCTTTGGCTTTATTGTTTCAGCAAGCACATTAAAGTGCCATTTGGTCATAAAACATAACGATTTTGAATAACGTACAGAATTGTGGACGAAGAAGTGTGCTAACGTCTGCTATTCGCATGAGCTAACCGCAATGAATCACACTTGTCTGAAATAATTTCAAATCTACATACAGTAAATTACCTACCTTAATATTTATAGACAGTGAGATGTACACAATTCCTATTTACTTTACCCCTCGGGCACTCACTACTGGCAAGTTTTCATAGAAAGGGGACTCCCCGTGTAGCTCACGCCGCTGAACTGCATCAGTGGCTCATACACATTATACTCTATGTGCTCACACCACTCAAGACGCAGCCATTTGCAATTTCCACACGCGTTGCTTCCGGGTGCTTCAAAAGAACTATGGCAAGCTGGAAGGGACATACTACAAATCACAGTACAGTTCGTTTAGACGATGGAGTATAAACTGTTACACACCCACCGCTATTCACTGAAACTTTCACTAAAAATGTCCTTTCGTGATAGGACAGTCAAATGACATGTCATTTTTGCCATTTTGGCTGGCGCCTTTATCCAAAGCGACGGCTGTGTGGATCTTATTGTGGCTACACCGGGGATCGAACCACCAACCTTGCGGGCCCCAGTCATGTACCTTAATCACTACGCTACAGGTCGCCCAAATTCGATAATGTTATGACATGCTGAATGTTATCAAAATAATACAATATCATGAAAGTATACAAGTATAAAAGGATTGGATATTACGTTTGTTTGACAAAACGTAACATAACCTCTGCATAATGCTATAATGAAGCCCCCCGTTTTTTTTAAATCCCTGCATCGGGGTTATGTTTTGGATTAAATTGGTCCACATGGTACCATTTCATTGTGGACCTTCCTTTGCTTGTTTTGTAAGAGGCCTTGTATATGCATTATCCACATATATCCACCATTGTACATGGCCCTTTCCAATAAAGGTTTCTGCAGTCCACCCCACTGCCAGAGGTCTGGGAATTTCTAACCACAAATGTTCTGGCAAACGCATTTTCCTTCCGGTTATCAATTCATAGAGACTATAGCTAGAAGGCTGTTATCTTGGGTTACCTCGTCCTCCACTGTCATATCTGCCAAGTTAGGTATGCTTACGTTACCATATTTTCGTGGGAGTGTCATGTGATCGCCTGGATGGGTGGCCATCCATAAACCTCTGCTCTGCATTCAAGGGTGGAGTTTGAGTGCCCGTTACTTTCTGGGACACACGTCACTGGACATGTTTACCCTTAATGTTGCGTCACCATTTTCGAGCTCCATAAATGTAAACAATGGAATGGTCAGTGAAATCTGCCTGTTTTTCGGTGCCGTCGGGGTCCAGCATTTAACATTGATGGAATTCTGGTAAAATTTGCGCTTGAAAGACACAAAAACAGTAATTTCATCAAATTAAAATTCCACCTAAGCAGAATTATTGTCCACAACACGTTAATTTAAGGTTAAACTGAGATTTTAATCATAATATTCATGTTGATTTCCGGAAATACATTTTTCGGTTGTCCTCCCTAACAATAGCATAATTTACTGGTTTACTTCACGCGCTCATACATTGCAGTTGGTGGCAGTTCGAACTGTCAAAATTCTGCCTGTAGCCAGGTCAATATTTTCACTGGATACTCTGTACGTCCAGCCTTATAAGTCCAAAGTCCCTGGTTACTTTTGAATAGTTTCAATGGATTTTGACAATAGACGTGTCAGACTTCAATCATGTTAACGCTCTCGATCGTGCGTCTACGTTTAAGTAGCAAATAACCGTGTTGTATCCTTCCAACGTAATTTACATTGCAACTGAACTCTCAGATCACGCGGAATCACCGATAGCGGCCAAGAGAAATTAATGAAAATGTATAATGTATTTAAAACAATCCTATGGTGGGACTTTTGCCATTTATGGATGGTGCGACAGAAATTTTCGGTGCCGTTGAACGTAATCGAATGCTTCTCTTTATATCGTTCGAATGACCAAGTGCCGTTAAAAAGCAAATTGTATGGCTTTGTGCTATTCGCGTATTCTAGCTACATCATGCTAACCTCGTACAGGGACCAGTAAAGGCTTAGAACACGCTAGTACTGAGTTTGATCAAGTATACTGTGAAGTAAAAAAGTGGACAAATTACGTTTTCTGTGAGAAACCTATTGGCGAACTCACGTGCACAAACAGCGGTCTACATAAGCCGCTACATAGACCGCTATGTGTGCACGTGAGCTCGCCAATAGGTTTCTCACAGAAAACGTAATTTGTCCACTTTTTTACTTTACAGTAGAGGTGATCAAACTTACAATAACTAAGTGCTAGTGTGTTCTAAGCCTTTACTGGTCCCTGTACGATGTTAGCATGATGTAGCTAGCATACGCGAATAGCACAAAGCCATACAATTTGCTTTTTAACGGCACTTGGTCATTCGAACGATATAAATAAAAGCATTCGATTAAGTTCGACGGCACCGGAATTTTCTGTCGTACCGTCCATAAATGGCAAAAGTCCCACCATAGGATTTATTTAAATCTTTAAAAGTTATACATTTTCTGAATCGTCATTAATTCATCTTGTTTCTATCAGTGATTCGACGTGATCGGACAGTTCTGTAGCTATGTAAATGACGTCAGAAGGATACAGCACTGTTATTTGCTACCTAAACTTTGACGCACGCTCGAGAGCGTTAACATGATTGAAGTCTGACATGTCTATTGTCAAAATCCATTGAAACTATGAAAAAGTAACCAGGGACTTTGGACTTATAAGGCTGGACATACCGAGTACCCAGCAAAAATATTGACCTGGCTCCAGTCACACTTTTGACAGTTCGAACTGCCACCAACTGCCATGTATGAGCGCGTGAAGTAAACCAGTAAAAGCTATTGTTGTGTCACCATTTTCGAGCTCCATATACGTAAAGAATGGAATGGCAGTGAAATCTGCCTGTTTTTCGGTGCCGTCGGGGTCCAGCATTTAACATTGATGGAATGCTGGTAAAATGAGCGCTTAAAAGCCACAAAAACAGTCATTTTGTCACATTAAAATTCAACCTAAGCAGAATTATTGTCCACCACACGTTAATTTAAGGTTAAACTGAGATAATAATCATAATATTCATGCTGATTTCCGGAAATACATTCTTCGGTTGTCCTCCCTTTAAGTTTAAGTTTAACGTTGAAGTTAAACGTTTTGCCTCATATCAAGGAAACGGCTACACTGGCGGAGATTTTAAAAAGGCCTACACACATAATTTAAGCATTTAATCCAAATAAACTAAACTGAAACAAGCGTGACAGTGCTCATTTAAGCAGTATGTAGCCACATGTTTTCCTATGTCTGGCCACCAGAACATACCTTTTAAGCGATCTTTAACCTTTTCAGGTCCCAGTTGCCCCCTTTGATTGTTGGTAAAATAAAGAATATCAGTCCATAAACCTGGTGGTGGGACCCATGCTAATTCATTGTTGTCTTTGTTCAACAGCACATTATCATGAACCATCAACTGTGAATCATAATTTGAAAGTGGCCCTTCCCGGATTGGTTCACCTTTTTATTTTGCTGTGATTGCGTCACATATAAATGGATCATTCCGTTGGAGCTGATAGCTCTGTGAAAAGAGTGCAGCTAATTTTTTTGCCAGCTCGTCTACTATCAAAATAGCATCACCATGTTGTGAAGCCCACTTCATTTGTTGAGCTTTCACCTTTAACAAAGCTATTCGCTCCCTTGAGTTCGCAGCAGAGGTTGTATCGGGTCAACACGGGTAAGAGGCTGACCTTCAGCACTCACAAATCCCCGTTTCTGCCACATTGGCAAGTATTCTGTTAAATAATTAACAGTCTGTTAAGAAACAGCGTCAGCATCCGCGAGCCTATGCAAATCTACTGCACGTTCAAGGGTTGCAAGGAGTTTGAGCGGATCCCGTTCGGCTGGTTCAAATTTGCCAATATTCTTGATCAGCCACTGAATTTCGGCAGGGGTTAGTGGTTACATTATTGTGGTAGTGCCGGTACGCGCCTCATCTTCCCCCTCCCCTGGGCGAATGACGTATAAACTTAAAAACAACAGGTCGTTAACCTGTCGTACAAGTAATGTAAACAAGAGCCTTGTAGCACATATCAATGCAGCTCACCTGGCACAAGGAACACAGCACAATCAAACTTCCAAACTAGGCTTTGCAGAGCAAATATGAATCAAAATTCAGCAATTGCATTGCCTATTTCTTGCCTGAAATGTCACATTTCAGAAACATATTTTAGTGGACTGTTTAGAAGAAAAAGTAAAAACGTAATGAATAGTCCACCATATTATTATGTTTCAAACAAATAAACCACAGACTACCCAATCAGGTATCAGTCGTCCCTTGTTCTTGTTAATCCCATTGGTCATCTATCTGACGGAAACCACCTACAGAGCCATATATACTGTATTAAAAGGGACTTAATTTACGACAGTTGTCTGAAGTAAGGTGCGTTTGTTGAATCTAATGTGGCACACCCGTACGAACAATTCTCACGAAAAGAGACAAATTTACGATAAGAATACAAAAATATTCTTCCATGAAGTCCAATGGTGAGATTCAGAATGTAAAAACAAAAATGCCCCCAAAAAACAACAAAGAGAGCTCGAATTTGAAATAAATTAATCCAGACTACAGGATGTGGGGAAGCATAGCAGGGCTTCCTGGAAAGGGAGAGGTCAAATTCTTTGTACTTCAGAAGAATACTAAAGATGAAAGAATGCAGCTCCCCAGATCCCGGGTCAGATGGCTATGATCCATCAGCTCCCAGCTGATATGTCTCTGCCGATGATGGCAGGTAGACAAACGTGATGCTTCTGTGACATTTTCTGGACCACCAGAGCCACCTTTGAACCACCCCCCCCCCCCCCCCCTTCCTACCCCCATCACTACCACAAACATCACAGGCCCTTTTGAAGAGGCATCAGACCCCGCAAAAAAGGGAGGGGGGGGGGGGGGGTTAAAAGGGACAGAGAGACGGCCAACAACATAGAGCGCATTCTCTCAAAACACCAGTCTTGTGTTTTCTGGCTATTTTGTGTATGATAACGCAGAGGTTAACAATTTACAATATTTGCTTCTTCTTCGGATACAAAGCAAAGATCAGAATGGAACAACATTAATCCACTGCTCTCCGGTATGACAGATGTTTTCGGTAAAAGGAAATTATTTGCTGGACTAACAAGATCAGTCCATCAAGGAATTGTGCTGTGTCTTATTTTTTCAGCGCAGGCTCAAGGCACTGACTCCAGGGGTGCTGTGATTGGACAGAGTGCTGGGAGTGATTGCTGTGATTGGACAGTGCTGGGAGTGATGTCTGGGACAGGATGCAGCAGCAACAGTGTGCTGCAGGCACGGAGGGTGGTGGAGCAGCTCAGGGTGGAGGCCGGCATGGAGAGGGTCAAGGTCAGTGCGGGTCGGCTGCTTCGCCCAGCTCAGACTCACTTAGACTGGGTCTACCTCATGCTAATTTAGACTGACTGCGACTGCTAGCTATGAAAAGAGCTTTACAATAATGAGGGATTCGGGCAACACCATGTAACATAGTGATGATTCAATCTACATTTGTTGTAAATTTAAGACATACATTGTGAGGGTTGCTCAAAAAGTTATCTGCAATAAAATCATATATTTTGGATTAATTATCGTACATAATCTGAATATGGCCGCACCAGATGGTTTTAAGATGGTTTGAGCTTTGTAGCTGGTCATTGCTGTTCTGGGGCTGGGCAAACTGAAATAACTGGCATCAATAAGGTTGATCTGAAACACATTTAATAATTTAATTTATGGATGGACTTGACAGAATCTTACCATTTCTTAACTGGACAGTGGGGTCTAGATTAGAATGTCAGAAGACAGATAAAATGGCTTTTTGAATAACGAGTCGGAGGATGTAACATCTGATTTTTTTGGCTGGGTTTGGGTGGGGTGGCACTGTACCCTGCAGATCTCCATCTCTGCGGCCCAGCTGGTGCAGTACTGCCAGGAGCACGGTCGGAGTGACCCCCTCCTCACCGGCATTGCCACCTCCGCCAACCCCTTTAAGGACAAGAAGACCTGCGTGCTGCTGTAGAGCTGTTTAACGCTGGGTCACCATGAGGGACCAAAGACACCAGCAACCTCTGACCACACATGCCAGGACCACCTCCGTCCTCCTGCCCCACCCAGCACGACCACATCCATCCTCCTGCCCCACCCAGCACGACCACCTCCGTCCTCCTGCCCCACCCAGCACGACCCCCTCCATCCTCCTGCCCCACCCAGCACGACCCCCTCCATCCTCCTGCCCCACCCAGCACGACCCCCTCCATCCTCCAGCCTCACCCAGCAGGACCTGGATACCTTCCAGTCAGACACACAGTTCCAGCCTGGCTGACACGAAAGTGAATTCCTATCAGAGAGTAGGACTAAAAGATATATTACATTAGATGCTGTAGTTTCTCCATGGTTAAAGAGTGAGGCACTGGTAAACAATATTAAGTATGTTAACATAACCAAGAACCTAAAACAGCAAATATGGTTAACTCAAAACCTGTATTTATTGTATTAAAGTATTTCAAACACAATATAAACACAGATACATAATTTTTTTTTTACTATTCTCAGTTCTCAGATTGCTCATTTCCAGCACAGCTATAATCAGCAGGTGAAGAATCAGCAGGTCGACTTAAAAGTTTACATGGCTGTGATGTGTGAACCTGTGTTTTGTAATGTATTCCATGTATCTGATAAACTAAACTATGACTGTGGTTGTAAATGTGTTTTTGGAACTGTAATATTAGTGCAAGTCTGACACGGAATAGCCCTGATTGTGTGTGGCCGATGGGTTTGAATCCGGATTAAGTGTAGCAGTGTCTCTTTCATTCAATAAAAGTGAGCACAACACCAAGCTGTGTGAGTGTGTGTGTGTGTCTGTATGTGTGTGTGTGTGTGTGTGTGTCTGTGTGAGTGCGTGTGTGCATGTGTCTGTGTGTGTGTATGTGTGTGTAGTGTGTGTCTGTGTGTAGTGCGTGCGTGTGTGTGTATGTATGTATCTCTGTGTGTGTGTGTAGTATGTGTGTCTGTGTGTAGTGTAGTGTATGTGTGTGTGTGTGTGTGTGTGTGT